>NC_134488.1:46523758-46741258 GCF_040206685.1 Ascaphus truei | reverse complement strand
GAGACCCCCGCATTAATATCAGCTCCGGAGACCCCCGCATTAATACCAGCTCCGGAGACCCCCGCATTAATATCAGCTCCGCAGACCCCCGCATTAATACCAGCTCCGGAGACCCCCACATTAATACCAGCTCCGGAGACCCCCGCATTAATATCAGCTCCGGAGACCCCCTCATTAATATCAGCTCCGGAGACCCCCGCATTAATATCAGCTCCGGAGACCCCCGCATTAATACCAGCTCCGGAGATCCCCCGCATTAATACCAGCTCCGGAGACCCCCGCATTAATATCAGCTCCGGAGACCCCCCGCATTAATATCAGCTCCGGAGACCCCCGCATTAATACCAGCTCCGGAGACCCACACATTAATACCAGCTCCGGAGACCCCCGCATTAATACCAGCTCCGGAGACCCCGCATTAATATCAGCTCCGGAGACCCCCGCATTAATACCAGCTCCGGAGACCCCCGCATTAATACCAGCTCCGGAGACCCCCGCATTAATACCAGCTCCGGAGACCCAAGCATTAATATCAGCTCCGGAGACCCCCGCATTAACACCAGCTCCGGAGACCCCCGCATTAATACCAGCTCCGGAGACCCCCGCATTAATACCAGCTCCGGAGACCCCCGCATTAATACCAGCTCCGGAGACCCCCGCATTAATATCAGCTCCGGAGACCCCGCATTAATATCAGCTCCGGAGTCCCCCGCATTAATACCAGCTCCGGAGACCCCCGCATTAATACCAGCTCCGGAGACCCCCACATTAATACCAGCTCCGGAGACCCCAGCATTAATATCAGCTCCGGAGACCCCCGCATTAATACCAGCTCCGGAGACCCCCGCATTAATACCAGCTCCGGAGACCCCAGCATTAACATCAGCTCCGGAGACCCCCGCATTAACACCAGCTCCGGAGACCCCCGCATTAATACCAGCTCCGGAGACCCCCGCATTAATACCAGCTCCGGAGACCCCCGCATTAATACCAGCTCCGGAGACCTCCGCATTAATACCAGCTCCGGAGATCCCCGCATTAATACCAACCTCCGGAGACCCCCGCATTAATACCAGCTCCGGAGACCCCCGCATTAATACCAGCTCCGGAGACCCCCACATTAATACCAGCTCCGGAGACCCCCGCATTAATATCAGCTCCGGAGACCCCCGCATTAATACCAGCTCCAGAGACCCCCGCATTAATACCAGCTCCGGAAACCCCCCCATTAATACTAGCTCCGGAGACCTCCATTAATATCAGCTCCGGAGACCCCCGCATTAATACCAGCTCCGGAGACCCCCGCATTAATACCAGCTCCGGAGACCCCCGCATTAATATCAGCTCCGGAGACCCCCGCATTAATATCAGCTCCGGAGACCCCCGCATTAATACCAGCTCTGGAGACCCCCGCATTAATATCAGCTCCGGAGACCCCCGCATTAATACCAGCTCCGGAGACCCCCGTATTAATACCAGCTCCGGAGACCCCCGCATTAATATCAGCTCCGGAGACCCCGGCATTAATATCAGCTCCGGAGACCCCCGCATTAATATCAGCTCCGGAGACCCCGGCATTAATACCAGCTCCGGAGACCCCCGTATTAATACCAGCTCCGGAGTCCCCCGCATTAATATCAGCTCCGGAGACCCCGGCATTAATATCAGCTCCGGAGACCCCCGCATTAATACCAGCTCCGGAGACCCCCGCATTAATATCAGCTCCGGAGACCCCCGCATTAATACCAGCTCCGGAGACCCCCGCATTAATACCAGCTCTGGAGACTACCGCATTAATACCAGCTCCGGAGACCCCCGCATTAATACCAGCTCCGGAGACCTCCGCATTAATACCAGCTCCGGAGACCCCCGCATTAATAGCAGCTCCGGAGACCCCCCCATTAATACCAGCTCCGGAGACCCCCGCATTAATACCAGCTCCGGAGACCCCCGCATTAATACCAGCTCCGGAGACCCCCGCATTAATATCAGCTCCGGAGACCCCCGCATTAATACCATCTCCGGAGACCCCCGCATTAATACCAGCTCCGGAGAACCCCGCATTAATATCAGCTCCGGAGACCCCCGCATTAATACCAGCTCCGGAGACCCCCCCATTAATATCAGCTCCGGAGACCCCCGCATTAATACCAGCTCCGGAGACACCCGCATTAATACCAGCTCCGAAGACCCCCGCATTAATATCAGCTCCGGAGACCCCCGCATTAATATCAGCTCCGGAGACCCCCGCATTAATACCAGCTCTGGAGACCCCCGCATTAATATCAGCTCCGGAGACCCCCGCATTAATACCAGCTCCGGAGACCCCCGTATTAATACCAGCTCCGGAGACCCCCGCATTAATATCAGCTCCGGAGACCCCGGCATTAATATCAGCTCCGGAGACCCCCGCATTAATACCAGCTCCGGAGACCCCCGTATTAATACCAGCTCCGGAGACCCCCCCATTAATATCAGCTCCGGAGACCCCCCCATTAATATCAGCTCCGGAGACCCCCGCATTAATACCAGCTCCGGAGACACCCGCATTAATACCAGCTCCGGAGACCCCCGCATTAATACCAGCTCCGGAGACCCCCGCATTAATATTAGCTCCGGAGACCCCCACATTAATACCAGCTTCGGAGACCCCCCCATTAATATCTGCTCCGGAGACCCCCGCATTAATACCAGCTCCGGAGACCCCCGCATTAATACCAGCTCCGGAGACCCCCGCATTAATACCAGCTCCGGAGACCCCCGCATTAATACCAGCTCCGGAGACCCCCGCATTAATACCAGCTCCGGAGACCCCCACCCCCGCATTAATACTAGCTCCAGAGACCCCCGTATTAATACCAGCTCCGGAGACCCCCGCATTAATACCAGCTCCGGAGACCCCCGCATTAATACCAGCTCCGGAGACCCCCGCATTAATACCAGCTCCGGAGACCCCCGCATTAATACCAGCTCCGGAGACCCCCCCATTAATATCAGCTCCGGAGACCCCCGCATTAATACCAGCTCCGGAGACACTCGCATTAATACCAGCTCCGGAGACCCCCGCATTAATACCAACTCCGGAGACCCCCGCATTAATACCAGCTCCGGAGACGCGCGCATTAATACCAGCTCCGGAGACGCGCGCATTAATACCAGCTCCGGAGACCCCCGCATTAATACCAGCTCCGGAGACCCCCGCATTAATATCAGCTCCGGAGACCCCCGCATTAATACCAGCTCCGGAGACCCCCGCATTAATATCAGCTCCGGAGACCCCCGCATTAATACCAGCTCCGGAGACCCCCGCATTAATACCAGCTCTGGAGACCCCCGCATTAATACCAGCTCCGGAGACCCCCGCATTAATACCAGCTCCGGAGACCTCCGCATTAATACCAGCTCCGGAGACCCCCGCATTAATAGCAGCTCCGGAGACCCCCCCATTAATACCAGCTCCGGAGACCCCCGCAATAATACCAGCTCCGGAGACCCCCGCATTAATACCAGCTCCGGAGACCCCCGCATTAATATCAGCTCCGGAGACCCCCGCATTAATACCATCTCCGGAGACCCCCGCATTAATACCAGCTCCGGAGAACCCCGCATTAATATCAGCTCCGGAGACCCCCGCATTAATACCAGCTCCGGAGACCCCCCCATTAATATCAGCTCCGGAGACCCCCGCATTAATACCAGCTCCGGAGACACCCGCATTAATACCAGCTCCGGAGACCCCCGCATTAATACCAGCTCCGGAGACCCCCTCATTAATATCAGCTCCGGAGACCCGCACATTAATACCAGCTCCGGAGACCCCCCCATTAATATCAGCTCCGGAGACCCCCGCATTAATACCAGCTCCGGAGACACCCGCATTAATACCAGCTCCGGAGACCCCCGCATTAATATCAGCTCCGGAGACCCCCGCATTAATATCAGCTCCGGAGACCCCCGCATTAATACCAGCTCTGGAGACCCCCGCATTAATATCAGCTCCGGAGACCCCCGCATTAATACCAGCTCCGGAGACCCCCGTATTAATACCAGCTCCGGAGACCCCCGCATTAATATCAGCTCCGGAGACCCCGGCATTAATATCAGCTCCGGAGACCCCCGCATTAATACCAGCTCCGGAGACCCCCGTATTAATACCAGCTCCGGAGACCCCCCCATTAATATCAGCTCCGGAGACCCCCCCATTAATATCAGCTCCGGAGACCCCCGCATTAATACCAGCTCCGGAGACACCCGCATTAATACCAGCTCCGGAGACCCCCGCATTAATACCAGCTCCGGAGACCCCCGCATTAATATTAGCTCCGGAGACCCCCACATTAATACCAGCTTCGGAGACCCCCCCATTAATATCTGCTCCGGAGACCCCCGCATTAATACCAGCTCCGGAGACTCCCGCATTAATACCAGCTCCGGAGACCCCCGCATTAATACCAGCTCCGGAGACCCCCGCATTAATACCAGCTCCGGAGACCCCCGCATTAATACCAGCTCCGGAGACCCCCACCCCCGCATTAATACTAGCTCCAGAGACCCCCGCATTAATACCAGCTCCGGAGACCCCCGCATTAATACCAGCTCCGGAGACCCCCGCATTAATACCAGCTCCGGAGACCCCCGCATTAATACCAGCTCCGGAGACCCCCGCATTAATACCAGCTCCGGAGACCCCCCCATTAATATCAGCTCCGGAGACCCCCGCATTAATACCAGCTCCGGAGACACTCGCATTAATACCAGCTCCGGAGACCCCCGCATTAATACCAACTCCGGAGACCCCCGCATTAATACCAGCTCCGGAGACGCGCGCATTAATACCAGCTCCGGAGACGCGCGCATTAATACCAGCTCCGGAGACCCCCGCATTAATACCAGCTCCGGAGACCCACGCATTAATACCAGCTCCGGAGACCCCCGCATTAATATCACCTCCGGAGACCCCCGCATTAATACCAGCTCCGGAGACCCCCGCATTAATATCAGCTCCGGAGACCCCCGCATTAATATCAGCTCCGGAGACCCCCGCATTAATACCAGCTCCGGAGACCCCCGCATTAATACCAGCTCCGGAGACCCCCACATTAATACCAGCTCTGGAGATCCCCGCATTAATACCAGCACCGGAGACCCCTGCATTAATATCAGCTCCGGAGACCCCCGCATTAATACCAGCTCCGGAGACCCCCGCATTAATACCAGCTCCGGAGACCCCCCCATTAATATCAGCTCCGGAGACCCCCGCATTAATACCAGCTCCGGAGACCCCCGCATTAATATCAGCTCCGGAGACCCCCGCATTAATACCAGCTCTGGAGACCCCCGCATTAATATCAGCTCCGGAGACCCCCGCATTAATACCAGCTCCGGAGACCCCCGCATTAATACCAGCTCCGGAGACCCCCGCATTAATATCACCTCCGGAGACCCCCGCATTAATACCAGCTCCGGAGACCCCCCCATTAATACCAGCTCCGGAGACCCCCGCATTAATACCAGCTCCGGAGACCCCCGCATTAATACCAGCTCCGGAGACCCCCGCATTAATACCAGCTCCGGAGACCCCCGCATTAATACCAGCTCCGGAGACCCGCACATTAATACCAGCTCCGGAGACCCCCACATTAATACCAGCTCCGGAGACCCCCCCATTAATACCAGCTCCGGAGACCCCCGCATTAATACCAGCACCGGAGACCCCCGCATTAATACCAGCTCCGGAGACCCCCGCATTAATATCACCTCCGGAGACCCCCGCATTAATACCAGCTCCGGAGACCCCCGCATTGATACCAGCTCCGGAGACCCCCGCATTAATACCAGCACCGGAGACCCCCGCATTAATACCAGCTCCGGAGACCCCCCATTAATACCAGCTCCGGAGACCCCCGCATTAATACCAGCTCCGGAGACCCCCGCATTAATACCAGCTCCGGAGACCCCCGCATTAATACCAGCTCCGGAGACCCCCGCATTAATACCAGCTCTGGAGACCCCCCCATTAATACCAGCACCGGAGACCCCCGCATTAATATCACCTCCGGAGACCCCCGCATTAATACCAGCTCCAGAGACCCCCGCATTAATACCAGCTCCGGAGACCCCCGCATTAATATCACCTCCGGAGACCCCCGCATTAATATCACCTCCGGAGACACGCGCATTAATACCAGCTCCGGAGACCCCTGCAGTAATACCAGCTCCGGAGACCCCCGCATTCATATCACCTCTGGAGACCCCCACATTAATACCAGCTCCGGAGACCCCCGGCTCCAATCCTATGCAATAAAAATACATTTACAGGCAGCTTCATTACCTTAGCGGTTACTACCGCCAGTGCCGCCGACAGGGGGAGAGCCGGGGCAGTTGTCCTGGGTCCAAAAGCTGCGGGTGTCCAGTTGCCGGGCCCCAGATTTCCTCCCCCGCTGCAGCAGACGCCTCTCTCCTTTTTTATTGTAGCCTCCCGTGAAGGCCCCGCCCCTGCGCCCGAAGTTCGGACGCTTGTAGGCACTGCACAGAAGGCGCGCGCGCAATGTACAGTGGAGGAGGTGATTTGAGGTACATGTGGGGGGGATGTGAGGTACATGTGGGGGGGATGTGAGGTACAAGAGGGGGGTGAGGTACAAGGGGGGGATGTGAGGTACAAGGGGGGGTGAGTTACAAGGGGGGGATGTGAGGTACAAGGGGGGGATGTGAGGTACAAGAGGGGGGTGAGGTACAAGTGGGAATGTGAGGTACAAGAGGGGGGTGAGGTACAAGGGGGGGATGTGAGGTACAAGTGGGGATGTGAGGTACAAGGGGCGGGGATGTGAGGTACAAGTGGGGGGGATGTGTGGTACAAGTGGGGATGTGAGGTACAAAGGGGGGGATGTGAGGTACAAGTGGGGGGGATGTGAGGTTCAAGGGGGGATGTGAGGTTCAAGGGGGGATGTGAGGTACAATGGGGGGTGACGTACAAGAGGGGGGTGAGGTACAAGTGTGGATGTGAGGTACAAGTGGGGATGTGAGGTACAGGGGGGGGGATGTGAGGTACAAGTGGGGGTGACGTACAAGAGGGGGGTGAGGTACAAGTGGGGATGTGAGGTACAAGTGGGGATGTGAGGTACAAGGGGGGGGATGTGAGGGACAAGTGGGGGGGATGTGAGGTTCAAGGGGGGATGTGAGGTTCAAGGGGGGATGTGAGGTACAATGGGGGGTGAGGTGAGGTACAAGGGGGGGTGAGGTACAAGGGGGTGTGATGTGATGAGGTACAAGGGGAGATGTGAGGTACAAGGGGGGTGTTTTACAAGGGGGGTGAGGTTCAAGGGAAGGATATGAGGTACATGGGGGGGTGAGGTACAAGGGGGGTGTGAGGTACAAGGGGGGTGAGGTGAGGTACAAGGGTGGGTAAGGTACAAGGGGGGTGAGGTGAGGTACAAGGGTGGGTAAGGTACAAGGGGGGTGAGGTGAGGTACAAGGGTGGGTAAGGTACAAGGGGGGTGAGGTGAGGTACAAGGGTGGGTAAGGTACAAGGGGGGGAGGTGATGTGATGAGGTACAGGGGGGGGTGACGTACAAGGGGGGAGGTGATGTGAGGTACAGTGGCGAGAGGTGATGTGAGGTACAAGGGGGGGAGGTGATGTCGGGTGCAAGGTGGTGTGTGTGTTGCATTTTATGTGTGTGTGTGTGTTGCATTGTGTGTATGTATTGCATTTTATGTGTATGTGTTGCATTGTGTGTATGATTTGCATTCTGTGTGTGTGGCATTTTGTGTGTGTGTGGCGGTAATTATTGTGGGGGAGATTGAGGGAGTGGGATTGAATCAAAGGTGGGTAATTAAGTCAGAGTGGAGAGAGGGGTGGAAGAAGGAGGTGGGGGGTGGGGGAGAGTGAGAGAAATACATGTGGAGAGGGGAAAATAGAGGCGGTGGCTCATGAAGGTGTGAACGGCGGGGGCTCGCAAGGCCGCCAACACGTGGTGGGGCCCAGTCTAAAATCTTGTCCTGGGCCCCATGAAAAACTGTCGGTGGCCCTGATTACCGCTAAAGTAATGAAGGGGTTAGCTCCTCCCGCTACCCACCCTGTAGGCATAAATACCCACCACGGGCCAAATACCACCTTCACCCACCCCCTCTACCCCCAATAAACATTACAACACAATACATCCATTTATTGCCAGTGTGGTTACATATGCCCTCAATGGGAGCAAAGATAACCCCAATGGGAATGAATGGGCACCCCCTCTAACCCCAAAAAACATTACATTACATTACAGCACAGTAATGGGCAAAATTACTATTATCCAGATCTGGATAATAGTGCATTTGTCCATTCAAAATAAAACATCCAGCCAGCATAAAGTAAATAAAACTTCCACTTGCCCATGCCAGGATGAATGCCGTCCTCATCACCGTCCTCTGTGTCCATGTCCTCCATGGGCAGCAACAGTACAATAAAAAAATAAACTAATGGCCACTAACCCCTTAATCACCTTAGCAGTTAGTAACGGCTATAGTGATTAAGGGGTTAACCCAACTCCCCAGCAACCCACCAGGAGGCCTAACCACTCTACCAGGTGCAACTACCCCCACCCTCTACCCATTGACTGGCACAGTGGTACATCATGCCCATATAATTTGGGCATGACTATTCACTATGGCAGTCAATGGGTAACCTAAAAAAAAATACAGCACCAAAAAGACACAATAAAAAAAAACAATCACCTAAACAACACAACAATTAAATTAAAACAAGCCCTACAAATACATAACAATTAACTAAAAACATGAAACAAAAATACAAAAAATAACAATTAAAAACAAGCATTTGCAAAAAAATGCATTGTCTGTCACTGTATTTATCTATAGCCCAAAATGGGCATATATAAACACATTGGTAGACAATGGCAAACCTAAAAAAAACAAGCATCGAAAAAACACAATTAGAAAAAACAAGAATCCAAAAAAATGCAAGGAATAAAAATACAATCGATGTTTTTCATACTGTTGACGTCTTCCCCCTCCAATTCCGAGTCCATCAGCAGCAGCAGGAACCTCATTACACTCGATGCAACGATCCTCAACAGCCGGTAAGTCCATCTTCTTTATCTTCATCTTCTTCTTTATCTTCTTTCTTCATCTGTAGATGGGAGGGGGGGGGGGGCTTTATGGAATTTTAAAGTGCTTTAACATGTTTATAAAAACAGTTTGTTCAAGGACAGGAGGGGACAGTAAGGGAGGGGGGACAGTTAGGGGGGGAAGGACGGAGTAAGGGAGGGGGGGATAGTAAGGGAGGGAGGAGACAGTAAGGGAGGGGGCAGTTAGGGAGGGGGAAGTTAGGGAAGGAGACAGTAAGGGAGGGGGACAGTTAAATAGTAGATGAGGTTGAAAAAAAGACATGCGTCCATCAAGTTCAACCTGTGCTAAATTTAGACACGTTATCCTATATCTATACAGGCATACCCCGCCTTAACATACGCAATGGGACCGGAGCATGTATGTAAAGCGAAAATGTACTTAAAGTGAAGCACTACCTTTTCCCCACTTATCGATGCATGTACTGTACGGCAATCGTCATATACGTGCATAACTGATGTAAATAACGCATGTGTAACAGGCTCTATAGTCTCCCCGCTTGCGCACAGCTTCGGTACAGGTAGGGAGCCGGTATTGCTGTTCAGGACGTGCAGACAGGCGCATGCGTGAGCTGCCGTTTGTCTATTGAGCTAGATGTACTTACTCGCGTGAGTAAAGTGAGTGTCCTTAAACCGGGGTATGCCTGTACTTACTTATTATCATCTAATGATATCTCATAAAGGGAAAAATAAATTCCTTCCTGACTCCAAGAATTGGCAATCGGATTAATCCTTCCCATGTATACTTATTTGGTATATCCCTGTATACCTTTCCTTTCTAAAAAGATGTCCAACCTTTTTTTGAACAAATCTATTGTATCTGCCATCAGTGTCTCCATGGGCAGCTGCCCTTACTGTAAAGAACCCTTTCCTTTGTTGCTGGTGAAATCTCCTTTCCTCCAAACTTAAGGGATGCCCCCGAGTCCTTTGTACTGCCCTTGGGATGAATAGTTCTTTTGAAAGCTACTTGTACTGTCCCCTGTCACGGTAGCTTATGACAAGATATAATGAACACCAAATATCTGGGTTGAACTGAACGAGGCTTAGATATAATAAAATATATTTATTCCTTAAAAAGGTGAACACAGCAATATAGTACAATTAACAGACAAGAAGGTAACACTTACTTAGGGTTGGGGGATGGAGAAGTATCAGCTAGCAATTCTCCAGCAATTCGGTGACATTCCAGGTGGAATCAGAAGCACAACTAAAAACTGTAGGGTGGACACAGTTTATATACCTGTGTAACCCTATTCTTAACATTGAATACAGACTATTGGTGAACAATTATCTGTATCCAATCCCTAACGAGGAGACACAGATTAACCCATGCCCCCCAGATAATTAGCCCATGTGTACTGGGACTCTATGGGTAGCCCCATAATTAAATCAGGAGCGACGACCAGTTTACCAAATGAAGTATCTGCATTGTTTGTAGGTGTAGACATAACACTTACAAACCACTCCAGTTTGATGATTCTCCACCCTCAGGTAACAATTAGAGTGGCAGAATCTGTTGATTAGTACTGGTCTGTTGATTAATACTTAGTGTAAACAATCCGGGCAGTTAACTTTTGATCACAGTGCTTAGGCTCAATCAGCCGGCTGCCCTTCATGACCTATTAGCATAGCAGATGGTCTGCATTTTCAGAGCAGATCCAAAATACCATACATATATACTTTAATATCTACACATATTAATAAGTTCCATTCTGGTGGGCTCAGTGGGTCGAATTTTGACAGTTCTTAATGCCTACGGTGACTCCACACATTGGCCAAATATCAACTCTCTGCGACCTCCAGAACTGGAGATACAGAAATGCACTTTAAAATATTAAAATACAGGATTATAATGACATGGGAACAGGGGAACATACATTTTTCATGACATGACAAGGTGTAAACCACATTCCTGGACGCAGTCCAGTTAACCCTTGCCTCCCTGGTGAGGTCAGGGGGTGGCCATATGGGGTGCAACCCCTTTAATACCGGGCCAACCCCCCTCTCCCTCTACACCTCCCCTTCTTAATGAGTGACCTGTGGCCCACTGGCCCTAATGGAGAGTGGGGCACTGCTGGCACCCTTAATGAACTCAGTCTCAGAGGGATAGTCCTGACGTGAAAGTCCATCAGCATTGCGGTTTTCACTACCCTTTTTGTGCTGAATAATAAACTCAAACTCTTGCAAGGCCAAGCTCCAACTTAGCAACTTGGCATTCTCCCCTGATGCCCTCTGCAGCCAACTCAGGGGGTTGTGGTCTGTGAGGACCGTGAAAGCCCTTCCATACACGTAGGGCTGGACTTTTTTGAGTGCCCACACAATGGCCAAGCACTCTTTCTCAATGGTACCATAGGCCACCTCTCTGGGGAGTAGTTTTCGGCTGAGGTACACCACAGGGTGCTCTCTACCGTCGTCCCCCACTTGGCTCAACACAGTCCCAATGCCATAGTCCGAGGCATCAGTCTGTATGAGGAAATGTTTGGTATAGTCTGGGGCAGCCAGTATGGGGGCCCCAGCAAGCGCAGTTTTCAGTGCCTGGTAGCAGTTTCACAGGCAGGAGTCCAGGTGATAAGCACAAGCAATTGCTTCTTAGTCAAATCAGTCAGGGGTTTGGCCACGGCGCTGTACTGTGGGACAACCATCCTATAGTACCCTGCAGTGCCCAAAAAATGCCATGACCTGTTTCTTGGTTTTTGGAACAGGCCACTGAACTATGGCTTCTACCTTGGCTGGCTCTGGTTTGAGGTGCCCTCCACCCACCCTGTGCCCTAAGTACAGGACCTCTGCCATCCCTACCATACACTTAGGGGTTTCAAGGTAAGCCCAGCCTCCCTGATCCTATCCAGCACCGCAGCTACATGTCCTAAGTGGGAGTCCCAGGAATTACTAAAGACAGCAATGTCATCTAAGTAAGCCCTGGCATAGCTCTGCATCCCTTCCAGTAACCTATTGACCAGGCATTGGTAGGTAGCCGGGGCATTCTTCATCCCAAATGGCATCACCAAAAACTCATAGAGGCCACTTGGAGTGATGAATGCTGACTTCTCCCTAGCCTCCAGAGTCAGGGGGATTTGCCAATAGCCTTTGCTCAAATCCATGGTGGTCAGGTACCTTGCCCCCGTGAGTTCATCCAGTAACTCATCCATGCGGGACATGGGGTAGGCATCTGACACCGTCCCAGCGTTGAGCAAGTGGTAGTCTACACAAAATCGGGTGGTCTTGTCCTTCTTAGGGACTAGAACTACCAGGCTTGCCCAAGGACTTTGGGACGGAGTAATTACCCCTAGGGTCAGCATCTCCTCTATCTCCCTTTCGATACTGGTCTTGACCTCTGCTGACACTCTATAAGCATGCTTATGCAGAGGCTGCAGATCCCCTGTGTGCACTGGGTGTTTTGTGAGATGTGTGATCCCTGGCATGTCAGTGAAGAGGGCCCTATACTTAGCTACACTGCCGACACACTTAATTGCAGTGCGGCGAGATCCGCAAGCCGGGAGATTTCCCGGCTTGCTAGTGGCCGCCCCTCGGCGTGCCGCGCGTCATAGACGCGCGGTCACGCGTCTTCGGGAGCCTGCGCCCCCTGCACGCGCGTCCAGGGCTCCCCGAGGGAGCCCTGGTGTCCCGCGATGTGGGGGACGGCGGCAGGGGGTTCCGGGGGACCCGGCGGACCCGGCAGCGGTAGGGAGAGCGCCCCGATCGGAGGGCGCTCTTCCGCTGCTTCAGCGCGCGCCCGTCACCCTCGCGCACGCGCCAGGCTACTGCTGCGGCCAAGAACGGGCAAATGCTCGAATAAACTTGGCCACAGCAGTAGCATGTTCCTGGCTTCTACCTGCTGCCTAGCACTCAACTGTGCCCCTATCTCTACCTGCTCCACAGTGTTTCCCTGCCTAGCCTCCCCTAGGAGATCAGGCAGAACATTGCTCACCGGATCCTCCAGCAGTGGGCTACAAATGGCCATTACTGCTCCCATACTCGGTGCTCTGTATTCTTTCAGCATGTTAACATGATATGTCTTGTGCCTCTCAGGCTCTACCTGTACAACGTAGTTGTACTCATTCACCTTTCGGATGACCGGGTACGGTACCGACCAGGCAGCCATCAACTTGTTCTCCCGAGTGGGTTTGAGAACAAGCACCTGCTGTCCTGGAATGAATTCCCTGCTACGGGCATTCCGGTCATACTATTGCTTTTGCTTGGTCTGAGTGGCCCTGAGGTGGTCCTGGGCCACCCCCATGAGCATCTCTAACCGGTCTCGGAGATCTACTACATACTGGATCACTGAAGCATCAGTAGCAGTAGCCTCCCCTTCCCATCCCTCACGGAATAGGTCCAGAGGTCCACGTACCCTGCGGCCATACAGTAGCTCGAAGGGGGAGAAGCCTGTAGATTCCTGAGGTACCTCTCGGTAGGCAAACAGCAAGTGCTGTAAATGAATCTCCCAGTCTTTCCCCTCCGCCTCTATAAAGGTCCGAAGCATCTGCTTCAGGGTACCGTTAAACCTCTCACATAATCCGTTTGTCTGGGGATGGTAAGGGGTAGTGCTCCGGTGCCGTACACTGCATGCATCCCAGAGACAATGTAACAGTTCACTCATGAACTGCGACCCCTGATCGGTTAGGACTTCACTAGGGAAACCTACCCTAGAAAAAATGTTCAGCAAAGCTGCTGCCACTGTCTTGGCATCTATGGTGCCAAGCGCTACCGCCTCAGGGTACTGGGTGGCAAAATCCCCCACCGTGAGGATGTAGCGCTTCCCTGACCTGCTAGGAATCATAAGGGGTCCTACAAGATCCATCGCTACTTTCTGGAAGGGTTCCCCTATTATCGGTAGGGGTTTCAGGGGTGCCTTCACACGGTCGCCCGCCTTACCCACTCGCTGGCAGGCATCACAAGGACGGCAGAAAGTACCTACATCTCGAGATGCCCCCGGCCAGTAGTAACGCTGTAATAACCGGGCTCACAATCTGTTGACCCCCTGATGTCCCGCTAACGGAATAGAGTGAGCTACCCGTAACAGTTGCTGTCGGTACCCCTGGGGCACTACTAGCTGTCGCTTACCGGTCAATCCCTCCTCTATCCCTGGGTTCCCTTCTTCTCTATACAGGAGTTCCTTATACCATAGGCAGTGCTCAGTGCCTTCCCCTGCCTGAGATTCGGACGCCCGAAGTCTCACGCCGGCCAGGGTAGGGTCTGTCTTCACTGCCTCCCTAAACTGGGCTCCTAATTCTGGCCACCCCCCAGTCATGTCATTGTCCGGAGAATGGGGAAGGGTGAGGGGGAACAGTAAGTCAGTCTGTGGTCGCAACTGATCCTGGCTTACCTCCCCGGGCTCCTCTGCGCCCTCCGCTAACGTTGGTCCCAAAGGCTGGGGGACTGGTGCCGCCGCCATTGCCGCTGTCTGGCTCCGGGTAACAGCCGCCATTGCAGCGGGCTTGGGCACTCGGTCATAGGTGCAGGTTATTGGACCCAGATTGTTGCCAAAAAGAACTTCAGCATCCAAACCGGGTAAAACTCCCACCTCCCGCACACCCTGGCCCTCCCCCAATCCAAAAAGATTCTGGCCACTTGCAGGAAACATGGCTCTCCGTCGGCCACAGTGATCTGTATCCCAGGGCCTGGGATCAATTCCTCTGGCCGGACCATATCAGGTCGGACCAGGGTCACTGCAGCTCCTGAATCCATAAAGCCGGCTGCTTGCCGGTAACCGACTGTGACCGGGGTGAGATGTCTGCTTCGGCCGGCCGTCTGTTGCAGGTCCGCACTGAAATGTCCTCCGCTCCTGGCTGTAGGCACCGATGAAACCGGGACAGGCGTTGCATGGGACGTCTCGCTGGGAGTTGGTTCCATGACCGGTCCGGAGTCTATGATGGAAGCCACCCGCACGCGGGCTACCGGCTTCACAGCTGGGGTGCGTTGCCCGTGATGGGGACCACTGGAACGCAGGGGTTCCGGGCAATCTGGTCTGATGTGACCAGGGCTGTTGCAGATGTAGCACCAGCGCTCGTGCCGGAGCTCCACCGCCTTCGGTGGACTGCTGCATGCAGGCGGCCTCTGAGTCCATTAGGAGGTATTGGCAGACTTTCTGGCCGGTGCTGCCGCCACCGCCGCCTTGGCTACTGTTTTGGCGGTCATCAGGGCTCGGCTGGCCACATAGTCGTCTGCAAGCCTCACCGCCTCCTGGTAAGTCTTGGGCTTCTTGTCGTACACCCAAGCCCTCACCGCCGGCGGGCACTACTGCATGAGCTGCTCCTGAAAGATGAGGTCCAGCAGGCATTGGTAAGTCCGTGCCTCATAGCCCTCCACCCAGCGTATCCCATACAAAGCCATGCGGGTCACGTAGATAACATAGGACTCCTGGGGCTGCCTCTTTTCCTGCCGGAATTTACCCCGGTAGGCTTCAGGGGTGAAACCGTACTGAAACAATAACAGTCATTCAGGTGATCATAGTCATCAGCACACTCATCTGGAAGCGCCATCATCGTCTGCTTCACCAAGCCGGACAGTAAGGGGTCCAAACGTGCAACCCTATGCTGGGGAAGCACTTTGTACCGCCGACACTGTGTCTCAAAGTTCTTTAAAAAACTGTCGATCTGGTCAGTGCCTTCCACGAACTTGGTGAGACTGTGCTGATCCAGTTTGAGTTCATCTGTGTTGGGTTGGACAGGGGGGCAATAAGCGGGTCTGTACACTGCCATAGTGATAAACTGCAGCCGCTCCTCCGGTGTCCCTCTGTCTCCCCATGCAGTAATCAGTGCCAACATTTCAGGGGTGAACGGACTGGTAGCCGCAGCAACCAGTACCCCTCCTGTTGCACTGCACCCGGGAGGTGCACTCGTTCCCTCCCCGAGATTCCGCTGCCCCGGCACTGGGTTCCTTCCCTGATCTCCGGGTGGCTGTACAAGGGCAAGCTGAGCCGTATCCTGAGGCTCTGCAAGCCGGGCTTCATAGTCACCGATTGCGTCAACCATGTCTGCGACCTCCTGGTTCTCATAGGGCAGTCCATATTCACGGCACTTGTCCTTCAGCTGAGCTCGGGTCCACATGTTGGATGAGCCTTCCGCCTCGCTCATGGTTCACGGTCGCAGCAGTGAGGTGGTGTTACAACTTGTGTTAACTGTTGCACTACTGTGTGTTCAATATCTTTAGTCCCAGGAACTCGCAATTACTCTCGGGTTCCCACTATATGACAGAGTCCCACAGAACACTGTAATATAGGTTCAGTTCAATCCCGCCACTTGCCACCAGTTTATTATAGAGCTTGTCACGGTAGCTTATGACAAGATATAACGAACACCAAATATCTGGGTTGAACTGAACGAGGCTTAGATATAATAAAATATATTTATTCCTTAAAAAGGTGAACACAGCAATATAGTACAATTAACAGACAAGAAGGTAACACTTACTTAGCGTTGGGGGATGGAGAAGTATCAGCTAGCAATTCTCTAGCAATCCGGTGACATTCCAGGTGGAATCAGAAGCACAACTAAAAACTGTAGGTTGGACACAGTTTATATACCTGTGTAACCCTATTCTTAACATTGAATACAGACTATTGGTGAACAATTATCTGTATCCAATCCCTAACGAGGAGACACAGATTAACCCATGCCCCCCAGATAATTAGCCCATGTGTACTGGGACTCTATGGGTAGCCCCATAATTAAATCAGGGGCGACGACCAGTTTACCAAATGAAGTATCTGCATTGTTTGTAGGTGTAGACATAACACTTACAAACCACTCCAGTTTGATGATTCTCCACCCTCAGGTAACAATTAGAGTGGCAGAATCTGTTGATTAGTACTGGTCTGTTGATTAGTACTTAGTGTAAACAATCCGGGCAGTTAACTTTTGATCACAGTGCTTAGGCTCAATCAGCCGGCTGCCCTTCATGACCTATTAGCATAGCAGATGGTCTGCATTTTCAGAGCAGATCCAAAATACCATACATATATACTTTAATATCTACACATATTAATAAGTTCCATTCTGGTGGGCTCAGTGGGTCGAAATGTGCCAGTTCTTAATGCCTACAGTGACTCCACACATTGGCCAAATATCAACTCTCTGCGACCTCCAGAACTGGAGATACAGAAATGCACTTTAAAACATTAAAATACAGGATTATAATGAAACATGGGAACAGGGGAACATACATTTTTCATGACATGACAAGGTGTAAACCACATTACTGGACCGCAGTCCAGTTAACCCCTTGCCTCCCTGGTGAGGTCAGGGGGTGGCCATATGGGGTGCAACCCTTTTAATACCGGGCCAACCCCCCTCTCCCTCCCTGAATATATTTGTTTATAGTTATCATATCCCCTCTTAGACGCTTCTTTTCTAATGTAAATAAATCTAATTTAGCTAGCCTCTCCTCATAAGTTGGATTGTCCATCCCCTTTATTCATTTGGTTGCTCTTCTCTGCACTCTCTCGAGTTCCATAATGTATTTTCTAAGGCTAAGGCCTCGCTGTACGCGAAACAAATAAGGTTAGTTTGGCATGATCTATCCTTCATAAATCCATGCTTACTATTAGTAATAATTTTGTTTTCCATGAATATTATCCCGTATTAAATCTTCAAGTAGTTTTTCCACTATTGAAGTCGGGCTTACAGGTCTGTAATTCCCTGGTTGTGATCTAGCATCCTTTTTAAATATAGGCTCCATATCTGCTTTACGCCAATCTTATGGTACTGAGCCTGTGGAAATGGAGTCCTTGAATATTAAATGTAATGGTTTGGCTATTACTGAGCTTAACTCCTTGAGAACTCTTGGATGTATGCCATCGGGGCCAGGTGCCTTATTTACTTAAAAATTTTCAAGCCGCCTATGAACTTCTTCCTCAATTAACTAATTGTTCATTAATATAGAGGTTGTGGCTTCCTCCTGCGGCACTACAATTGAAATTGATTCTTCCCTGGTACACACAGAGGCAAATAATTTGTTTAACCTCTGCTTTTTCCTTATCTCACACTGAAAGGGTCCTATATTTTATTTTCTGATTTTTTTGTTTGTTATAAAGGTACTTAAAGAACTTTTTAGGGTTCTTACTTTCTATTGCAATACTTTTTTCATTATCCGTTTTTGCTAATTTGATTCCTCTTTTTGCAATTTTTGTTACAGTCCTTATAATTCTGATACGATGTCTCTGTCCCTTCTGACTTAAAGAATCTCAACGCCTTCCTCTTCTTGTCCATTTCCTCCCCTACCTGTTTATTTAGCCACATTGGTTTTGACTTATTTCTTTTATACTTATTACCCAAGGGTATACACTGATAAGTGTGCTTTTCTAACAATGTTTTAAAGACTGCCCGTTTATCTTCTACATTTTCCCCTGCAAAAACATCATCCCATTGTATTACTTGTAGATTAGTTCTCAGTTTATTAAAATCTACCTTTCTAAAGTTTAGAGAGATAGAGAGAGAGAAAGAGAGAGAGAGAGAGAGAGAGAGAGAGAGATTGAGATTACAGGAGGGAAGACAAAAAGATGAGAGAGAGAGGGATATATTACAGGGGTAGAGAGGGATATATTACAGGGGGAGAGAGAGAGATTGTTTACTGTGGGGGGGAGAGAGATTACAGGGGGAGAGGGAGAGAGGCAGAGAGAGATTACAGGGGGAGAGATTACAGGGGGAGAGAGAGATGAGAGATTACAAGGGGAGAGAGATTACAGGGGGTAAACAAAAAGATTACAGGGAGAGAGAAGGGAGAGAGAGATGGCAGGGGGAGAGATAGAGAGAGATTACGGGGGAAGAGAGAGAGATTGTTTACAGTGGGGGAGAGAGAGATTACAGCGGGAGAGGGAGAGACACAGAGATATATTACAGGGGGAGAGAGTGAGATTGAGATTACAGGGGAGAGACAGAGAGAGAGACAAGAGATTACAGGGGGAGACAAAGACAGATTACAAGGGGAGAGATTAAAGAGACAGATTACAGGGGGAGAGATTACAGAGAGAGAGAGAGAGAGAGAGAGAGAGAGAGGTAACGCTGCTAACAGCATAAAATTAAACACATACTGTACTCATTCCCCCAAACTGCTGCTCTTCCCTCATCAACCCAACAGGCGTAACGATAAATTGATAAATATGAGGTTAAATAGATTTCAATTGATTCAAGTGAGATTAAATCCTGTTTTAGATCAGTGAAGTTAGTGTAAGGATAATTTATATTAGTATTGCTTTTAAGTTAAATTAATATTGTTTTTCTCTAATGTAATATATAGAGTGGTGACACTGCAGTTACACAGTAGTCATCCCCCTTCTGCCTTTCTCTCTCATTTTGAATCTTGGCTCTCTTTCTTTCTCTCCTCAGACTCCCCTATTCTTCTCCTTGGGGACATCAATTGCCACATTGGGACTTTAATTGCCACATCAATTGCCCTCTCTGAGACCCTTGGGCTTCCCGCTTTCTCTCTCTAACCTCTTCTTTTGGCCTTCAACAGTGGACTGAAGCCAGCACCCACAAGGATGGCAACTACCTATACCTGGTTTTCACTAAAAACTTCTCTCTCTCCGATTTCTCCATTTCCCCTTTTCCTCTCTCTGACCATCACCTCATCTCATTTTCTCTCTCTCTCTCTTCTCTCCATCTCCATCTAGCCCTCGTTTTTGCAGAAACCTGCGCTATATTAACCTACCAGCTTTTAATTCCACTTTACGCTCATCCCTCTCCTCTCTCAGTTCTGCTTCAGACCCTGACAACCTGGTCAGGAACTACAACTCTGCCTTAACCTCCTCTCTTGATCTTCATTCCCTGTTTTCTCTCTGCTGTCCTCGCCCTTCTAACCCCAGACCCTGGCTAAACTCACACACATGCTGCGTTCCTCCGCTCGATCCTCTGAACGCCTCTGGAGGAAATTTCATACGCTCGCAGACTTCATTCACTACAAATTTATGCTGTCCTGTTTCAACTCTGCCCTCTCTCAGGCTAAACAAACCTACTTTTCATCACTAATCAACACACACAAGTCTAACTCACGCTGACTCTTTTCTGTCTTTGACTCTCTACTCAGACCACCCTCGGTTGCCTCCTTTTCTTCCTCCATCTCACCTCAGGACTTTGCTGACTTTTTTAAGGAAAAGGTGGAATCTATTCTGGAGGCCAGTGTCATGTGTAGTATGATTAGCCCAGATAGGTTCAACTCGTTCCTTTTACAAGCACAACAAGTTCTTTGTCTTTCTTCACTTTATTGAGAAAAATCATGGATTAACAAAGGCACTTGTGGATGATGATGTTGGGAGAGAATGTCTCTATGGTGATTGCGCTTGATAGTGGGGAAGGTGAAAAAAGGATAAGTCCTTGCCAGTGGAGCCAATTACAGGAGGGGTACTCACTCAGCCAGTGTGAAGGTGGAAAAAGGAAGCGCCAGTGTATTCTGGGTAGCAAGATAGCCTGGGGACAGACCATCTGTAAGCAAGGCAGAGGGGGAGAAGGCAAACTAGCCCATTCTGACAGAAAGGCTGAGGTTGCTGTAGCAACTCACTGGCATAATGCAGAGACAGGGATCGCAACACTGTGTCTAACACACAGACACTGTGAGTGCACAGAGCAAAATACATGCAGCTAGAATGAGAACGTAACAAGCAGAAGCTGCAAAGGAAAGGGGGGGGGGTGAAACAGAAATGTGGTTCTTGTTCCATGACACTCCCCGTCTGGTATCAGCAGATACCACTATATAACTTGAATATGTGGAACATATGTGCAATGCAAACAAACAACATAATAATGCAAAGTCCATGTCCACATAACGAGGCGATACCGGCCGGTACCACTGGCATTGAAATCCCTTGGCAAAGTCTTTTAGCAAAGGATGTTGGGTGGATGAACCGGTCCAGGTTAGCTGGGTTCACCACAATGTCTCTCTGTGAAAGTCTCTGGCACTGTTTCTTTTTAAACTTATGGAAGAACAGTCCTTTTGTCTTTGTGGTTTTACCTACAGAGTGCATCCTCTTGTAGGTATGCCAGCTGTGGCAGCCTGTCACTCTAACACCTGGCGTTTGGCAGAAGGAGATGGCTTTTGGCTCCTTGCGGAAGTGGATCGACACTCCTGGAAGATCAGTTGTCGAATTTAGCCCAGTCGTCTCCTACTACTACTACGTCGTTCGGGGAGACTCCCTAGTGCTGAGCGCTGGAGCTGAACACTACACAGATTTGATTGGGTTCCTGAGAGTGGTAGACCCCAGATGATTGGAGGTACCAGCATTCTTCACCTTTCTTTATTAGAGGTGCTGGCTTTGCGTGGCCGGTAAGGAATATCTTCTGGATTAAGGCCACAAAGTTGTTTTTGGTCTCTGGTTCCCTTTGTAGGTCGCAGAGGTGCGAAGTGAACCTAGAGATGGCATGTTCTCCATTGTTTGGGAATCGTCTTCTTGGTGAACGGAACGGTAGCGGGTACGCCCAACTGCCAGGTCCGTTTTTGACGAGCTCCTTGACCGTTAACATCGGGAATTCTCCATCTCCCATCAATGGTGTTTGCTTGTCGTCGTCCTTTGTGGTCTGGAACGCTGTGCACCCTAAGTCATTGGTGCATTCCTCTTGCAAGAGAACGTCTCCACGCATTTTGGCGATACGCCTTTGTGTTTCTTTGTTGACTTCCCTCAGGAGGTTGTTCCCTTCCTGGACATGACGAAAAACAGTCTCTTTTGTCATTGTAAATCCCTTTGTGAGATGTCTCTGCGACTGTCTCTTTTTTGACGTGTGAGAGGACAGTCTTTTTGACACTGTGGCTCCACCTGTAGGGCGCAATCTTTTGCGGTTATGCCAGCCGTGACAGCTGGCTGCTTTGTCGCATGATACTCTGAGGAGAGGAACGGCTGTACGTCTCAGCAGTGACATTGCTCTCAGGGGAACTCTCTGATTGTTTCTTTCCTTGTGGGAGATCCCTTTGTCGGTCACTTTCGGGAGGCTACTTTCTTCCTTCGGTGGAGTCGGCTCGTTATCCTTGGTTGTCTTAACCACTAAGCATCCTAGGCCATTGTCACATCCCCCTGATGTGAGGATGTTCTTGTCGATCTCAGGGGTATGACCTTGTCTCTTCTCTTCACTTTGCCCTCCTGTCGCTTGGAGATGGCCAAGACCTGGCTCAGAAAGGGATGTGTGTCCACATTCTGTTATCACCATCCTGCGGGCGTCAACATAGTCTTGTCTGTGCTCTTTGTCAGTGCACGCGTTGCCCACTATCACCCATCCTAGGTCAAGTCTTTGGGCGTATGGTGCTTTGTGGGGTCAGTTATGCTGTTTACGGACTTTATGTACCCTCAAGATGTCCCTAACGAGCAGCAGCAAGATCTTAGCGCCTTGTTCTACCGGCGGGATGTAGTTGGCTATTCCTCTGAGGTGCGGGTGATGGCGTGCCACGTCTGGTGTGGGAATCTCGTCCCTGTTTGTGGCCATGTGGTTGCACTCGATGAGTGTGGGGAGAGCTATCTTCACTCTGTTATCCACTGAACGTATCACGTAACCACTTGCTCTTCTCCCTGTTGTCTCAGTTGACCCTGCACAGGTTTTGAGGGTGTAGGGTGAGGCATTATCTTGTAAGTTGAATAAGTTGAAGAACTCCGTCTTCGCCAATGATCTGTTGCTTTGGTCGTCGAGGATTGCATACATCCGAATAGCCTTCTCAGGTTGTCCCTGGGGGTGCACTGCGACAAGGCATATTTTGGAGCAGGACATTTTGTCGCTTTCTTTTCCGCAAACCTCGGTGCGCTGAGATGTGACAGATGTTGGCTCTCCTTCTCTTTCCTCCCCGCCATGCTCCGCTACGGAGGATGGGTTGTTGAGTTGGTGGAGTGTCAGCGCCACTGGATGTAAAGATGTTACGTGCTTGTCACTTTTGCACACTGTACATTTGATTTCTTCTTTACAGTCTCTGGCTAGGTGAGTCGTGGAACCGCAGCACCTGAAGCAAACTCTGAATTCTCCAAGTAACTTCTTGCGTTCCTCTAGGGACTTCATCCTGAACTCAAAGCACTTGTTAAGTGGGTGTGGCTTCTTGTGTATGGGACATTCCCTGTTTGGGTCCCTTGGTTCCTCGTCTCCGGCGACCGACTGATCGGGAGTACTTTGGGTCGTGGGAGGCACGTCCGTCCTGTGGACTGAGATGGGTGTTTGAGTGTTACCGTATCTCGCCACTGGTCTCTCATTCCTCAGGCTGCTTGCACTGTGTGTGGTTTGCACACCCAAGATGAAACTGGGATCGTTCCTTGTCCTTGCCGCTTCGTGGATGAAGCTCAAGAAGAATGAGAATGGGGGGAAGGTGACTTGCTTCTCCCTTTTGTACTTGGAGCCTTGTGAAATCCATCTTTCTTGGAGGTTGTAGGATAGCTTCTCCAAGATGTGTCTTACTCCACGAGCTGAGTCCAAGATGTTGAGACCTGTTAAGGAATGGTCTTTTCTTGCAAACTCCAGTTCTTGCAGCAGGTCCCCGAGCTCTCGTAACTTCGAGTAGTCTCTATCTGTGATCTTGGGAAAGCTGTCGACTCTTTTGAAGAGCGAATCCTCGACTGCTTTGGGGATACCGTAGCACTCTTTTAGCCTTTCCCACACTAGGTCAAGGCCTACTTGGGGGTGGTTCGCGTTTGCCGTCCGAAGTCTCTTGGCGTGCTCCCTGGATTCGTTTCCCAGCCATTTAAAATAGCAGGTTGAGCTCTTCCCTTGCTGAAAAGCCCAGGCTGTTGATTGCATCCTTGAACGTGAACTTCCACGTCCGGTAGTTCTCAGGACGGTCGTCAAACTTGATGAGTCCTGTTTGCACCAGGTCATGCCGGATCATGTATTTGGCTATGTCTGTCAGGCCTGAGGCATTGGCGTGTTGGTCACGTTCTGAGGTAGTTGCTGGGAGGGTCCGTGGGGTCGTCTCTTCCTTGGTGTGGACGCGCGATGACTGCTGGTCAGTGTGAGGGGCTGTGTTCTGCCATGTGGGTGTACCTGGATTGCGAGCCTGTTGTGGTGCATCAGTGTGCGCGCTGGCGTGTGGATCACTGTTGCGGCTGTGGCTATCCCAGGCAGCATGCACCATTGAAGAGACAGCGTCCTCTCCTCGTGGACCTAGCAAGTCTTCGGTGTCTGTGGAGTCACTCCCTCCGTGTTGAGATGGCACGCTGGTGTTTACACTGAAGAGGCTCCTTACGTAGTCTTCAGTGCATTGGATTGGATCCTCTGAGGCTATCCGTCTGTACGGTTGCTCCCCGCCATCCTGTTGCAGCTTGGGCTATAGCGGCGGCAGCTTCCTTCTCTTGATTATGGGCTTCTAGTTCCGCATCAAATTCGGCTTTCCTATGCGTAGTGGCTGCGGCAGTAGCGGCGGTAGCGGCGGTGGCGGTAGCGGCGGCAGCATTAGCGGTGGCTGCGGCAGCAGCAGTGGCGGTAGCGGAGGCGGCATTAGCAGCGGCTGTCTGCTCCTTCTTTTCTATGAGCGCTATTCCTGCTCTTACGGCTGCCTCTCTCCGACTATATTCGGCCCTGGCACGTGCGGCCTCTGCGGTGGCTCGCGCCTTGGTAGCGTTTGTGCTTGCGCTGGACGAGTTAGATTGTGCTGATCTTGCTGACCTTGATGATTGCCTGGATGTGCTTGAGCGCTGCGATGCGGTCTCAAGGAGGAGCTCTTTTCTCTCGCTTTGGGCATCTGCGATGGTGGTTCGCACGTGGCTGTCACGTGTCAAGTCAATATTGTGCTGTAAGTCCCTTTCATGCAGGCTTTCGCCGGTGTTAGCCGTGGCCAAGTAAGTGACGTATGCCTCTGACAGCCCTTGGTAGCATGAGTGGTCTATCTTTAATTGAGTTATTGCCTGCTCAAGCTGTTGTACAGAATTGCCAGTGCCGGCGACATTGCGTATCCCAAGTGTGGTGGTGTCCCAGGCCAACTCTAATTTAGCGCGGTGCGCTTCAATGTCAGTCTCATATTTTTCGCGGGCCTTTTGTGTCAGTTTGACTGTCCGTTTAGGCCTTGCGTCTGCCTGCGCCTGTTGCAGTTGCGCAGCGGTCTCTGTGTCTAAGTGATCACTCTCCTGCGTGATATCTGATGAGGCTCTGAGTTCTGCTATGCTGTAGGTGTGTGTAGGCCTTTAGCCAGTGCGTGTGGCGTGCGGTCTTTTACCTGTGTCAGCGATGGGCGACTGTCTCAGATGATGCCGAGCGGTGTCCAGCAGTGTTCAGCGTAGGGGTAGCTGTACTCACAGGTGTCCGGTGGCTCTGACCCGTGTCCTGGCGGGTGTCTGGTGGCGTGGCCCTTGGTGGCGCTAGCCGGGAGATGTCCGCAGGGGGTAGGTGAGATGGAAGCTCCTCACTGAGAAACTGTGCAGAGGGTGGACTCAAAAATACAGAGAAGGCAATCAAGGTTCTGTGTGTTATGAACTTTCTGTCTGCAAAGCTGCGTGTGCAGTGTAAGCTGCTTGCTGCTTGTCAGTCTGCAAAGACTGCTCTGTGTTATCATAAAGTCTTAGAGTAGCAGCTCCTGTAAGTGTCTGTAATGCACACGGTCCCCCTTTTTTCACTATTCTGGAGGCCAGGGTCATGTGTAGGATGATTAGCCCAGATAGGTTCAACTCGTTCCTTTTGAAAGCACAACAAGTTCTTTGTCTTTCTTCACTTT
Source organism: Ascaphus truei (assembly GCF_040206685.1). Classification (NCBI taxonomy): domain Eukaryota; kingdom Metazoa; phylum Chordata; class Amphibia; order Anura; family Ascaphidae; genus Ascaphus; species Ascaphus truei. The sequence continues at coordinate 46,715,537 of NC_134488.1, read as the reverse complement.
ATTGAGAAAAAGCATGGATTAACAAAGGCACTTGTGGATGATGGTGTTGGGAGAGAATGTCTCTATGGTGAGTGCGCTTGATAGTGGGGAAAGGTGAAAAAAGGATAAGTCCTTGCCAGTGGAGCCAATTACAGGAGGGTACTCACTCAGCCAGTGTGAAGGTGGAAAAAGGAAGCGCCAGTGTATTCTGGGTAGCAAGATAGCCTGGGGACAGACCATCTGTAAGCAAGGCAGAGGGGGAGAAGGCAGACTAACCCATTCTGAGGGAAAAGCTGAGGTTGCTGTAGCAACTCACTGGCATAATGCAGAGACAGGGATCGCAACACTGTGTCTAACACACAGACACTGTGAGTGTACAATGCAAAATACATGCAGCTGGAATGAGAACGTAACAAGCAGAAGCTGCAAAGGAAAGGGGGGGGGGGTGTGAAACAAAATGTGGTTCTTGTTCCATGACAGAATCAGTACGTCAGAACATCCCATCTGTTGCCTCCTCCCATCCCACACCGCTTCCCAACTCTCCTCCTGCATTCCTTGACTCTTTTTCCGCTATCTCGGAGGAGGATGTGTCACTGCTGATCTCCTCTTCTCCCTCTACCACTTGCCCTCTTGATCCCATTCCCTCCCATCTCCTAAAACCTCTTGCTCCTTCTATAATCCCTATGCTCACACACATTTTTAATTCTTCCCTCTTCTCTGGTACCTTTCCATCCTCCTTCAAGCATGCAACCATTATACCATTACTCAAAAATAGCAAGCTTGACCCTACCTGTCCTTCTAACTATCGACCTGTCTCCCTCCTGCCTTTTGCCTCCAAACTCCTTGAACGTCTTGTATTCTCTCGATTGCTACACTTTCTCAACACCTATTCTCCCCTAGACCCTCTACAATCTGGCTTCCGCACTGCTCACTCTACTGAAACAGCCCTCACTAAAATAACTGACGACCTCCATGCTGCCAAAGACAGAGGTCATTATACTCTGCTCATATTACTCGTCCTCTCTGCAGCATTTGACACCGTGGACCACCCTCTTCTCCTTCACATTCTCCATACTCTTGGTATTCAGAACAAAGCTCTATCCTGGATCTCCTCCTATTTCTCCCATCGTACTTTCAGTGTCTCTTTTGCTAACACCTCTTCTATTGATCTCTCTGTGGGGGTACCCCAGGGCTCTGTCCTGGGACCCCTTCTCTTTTCTCTTTACACACTCTCTCTAGGTGACCTAATCACATCTTTTTGTTTAAATATTACCTCTATGCTGACGACACACAAATTTACCTTTCAACCCCTGACCTAACACCTGCTATACAGATCAAAGTTTCTGAATGCCTCTCTGGAATATCATCCTGGATGGCCATCCGCCAACTGAAACTTAACATGGCAAAAACAGAGCTCCTCATACTTCCTCCCAAACCTGGCCCTACTACCTCCTTCCACATTACTGTTGGAAGTACCATCATTCACCCAGTAGCCCAAGCACGCTGCCTAGGGGTCACACTCGATTCCTCTCTCTCATTCTCCTCTCACATTCAAAACGTTTCTATAACTTGTTGCTTTTTCCTCTGCAATATCACAAAGATGCGCCCTTTCCTCTGTTACTCGACTGCTAAAACTCTGACTCAGGCCCTCATTCTCTCCTGTCTCGATTACTGTAACCTCCTTCTGAACGGCCTTCCTGCCTCTCACCTGTCTCCCCTACAATTTATCCTAAACGCTGCTGCCAGAATCACTCTACTCTTTCCTAAATCTGTCTCCACGTCTCCCCTCCTGAAATCCATCTCCTGGCTTCCGATCAAATCCTGCATCTCACACTCCATTCTTCTCCTCACTTTTAAAGCTTTACATTCTTCTGCTCCTCCTTACATCTCAGCCCCAATGTCTCGCTATGCACCATCCCGACTCTTGCGTTCTTCTCAAGGATGTCTTCTTTCTACCCCCTTTGTATCTAAAGCTCTCTCCCGCCTTAAACCTTTCTCTTTTTTTCCCTGCACCTCTGGAATGCCCTTCCCCTCAATACCCGACTAGCACGCTCTTTATCCACCTTTAAGACCCACCTTAAGACACATTTGCTTAAAGAAGCATATGAATAGCACTGGATAATCCTGGACACATGATACATAAAGCTTGGCCCCCTGCAGACGCACTTACTAGATTTCCCTCCTACTGTCTCTATACGTTCCCCTACCTACCAATTAGATTGTAAGCTCCTCGGAGCAGGGACTCCTCTTCCTTAATGTTACTTTTATGTCTGAAGCACTTATTCCCATGACCTGTTATTTATATTATTTGTTATTTATATGATTACAACATGTATTATTACTGTGAAGCGCTATGTACATTTATGGCGCTATATAAATAAAGACATACAATGCAATACAATATGTCCATCAAATTCAATCTAAAGTTACTAATTTCATCTTTACTTCTATTTGCCTATTCTCTGTAAATTTGTGTTACATTTATTATGTAAAGGAGGTGTGTGTGTGTATATTATATGTGTGTGTGTGTGTGTGTGTGTGTATATTATATGTGTGTGTGTGTGTGTGTGTGTGTGTGTGTGTGTGTGTGTGTGTGTGTGTGTGTGTGTGTGTGTGTGTGTGTGTGTGTGTGTGTGTGTGTGTATAAATCTTATTTTATGATCTGTTACTAAAACATGACATTCATTTAATTATTGAAGTTATAAAACAAAGTATACAGACTATTTATTGTTCTGGTCATATTTACACCTTTATTACGGCTATCTTATTGTATTATTCTGTTTGCGGTGTGTAGGGCAGGGAGCGGGGACCCTATAACTGTCAGCATGCCCCTATTACAGAGGTGCGAGTAAGTACCCTTATTCACAGATTATAATGAGATGCAGCGTCACTTTTATCTTGTGTTTGCGTCCAAAGGATCCGCCAGGACTGAGTTTGCGTCACAAAAGCCGAAAATTTAGCAACGTGTCAAAACAAAATACTATTCCCACTTTCTTTACATTAATATATCTCCTCTTATAGCCGGGGTTCTCAAGTCCGGTCCTCAAGACCCCCCAACAGGTCAGGTTTTACGTCAAAGACTGAGCCATTGAATGAGCCACCTGTGCTGAATCAGCGACTGAGCCACCTGTGCCGAAGCAGGGACTGATTGTGCCACCTGTGCTGAAGCAGGAACTGATTCAGCCACCTGTGCTGAAGCAGTGACTGATTGAGCCACCTGTGCAGAAGCAGGGACTGATTGAGCCACCTGTGCAGAAGCAGGGAATGATTCAACCACCTGTGCTGAAGCAGGGATATCCTTACAATGGAAGTTGAGAACCCCTAATCTATGGGGTTGACTGTCTCCTGTAAAACTGGGGGGTAGCCGTGCAATCTACTGTTCTATAGTTTTGTCAAACTAAAAACCTCAGCTGCTTCCGATGGGATCGCTTTTCTCTGATAAATCGAGGGCTGCTTTTAGCAATGGTTTTTCCTGCACTGGAAAGCTTGTTTACTGCTGTGCCGTCAGATGTGACAAGGGAATCTGTGTCATCTTCTCATCGACCATGAGAATAGCATGGAGCATACTGCGCCCGACTTACATGATATCCTTACCAGCAGTCTATAAACTTGCAGGGTTAGCTGCTATGCAGAAAGGAAAGTGTGTCGTTAAAACAGCCAACTCCTTGGCTTATATATACAGTAATATATATATATATATATATATATATATATATATATATATATATATATATATATATATATATATATATGTGTGTAGCCCTGCTTCCTATAGAAGGCAGGCCACTACTATATGCTGTATCACCTGTAGGCTCACAGGGCCTAAGTCTCTGCCACGGAGAGCCTGGGGTACTCGCACAACAATTATAATGGGTGCAGCGCCTCCACCTGCGACAGCTTCCACCAGAGGGGAAGTGGGTCTTCGCAGGACGTATATAATCCAAACACAACCACACAGCCGGATATCTTAACCAATCAACTTTACTTGCATGCAATATCATATACGTATACATATACCAGCGGTCCTCCCTAGAGGAGACACTCTAAGCAGCGTCACGGCGAACGCCAACCCTCCCGGGTCCCCTAACCGGGTGGTCCCACCCCGTGTCCACTCCCCTTGGGGAGAAGTCCTCCCGCCCTCAAGTGAGTTATAATCTCTATAAGTGTGAGTGTGACTGCGCAGCCACTGTGTCCCGAATGAAATGAAGGTACCGTTGGTGCACTTGTAGAATTTACCTGCCGGGTACTCCGGTACCCGGTACTGCTACGCTCTCCCAAAAGGATCCTCGAGATTTAGAAGTCGTCCTCCCATCCACGTGGAGGTCCGGGGCGATCCCACCCGGACACGTGGTGGCTTGCTAGCGGGGTCTGAGCCCAGACCTCCCGCCAGACAGAACAGTCCTGTTATACTCGTGCGACACTACGGGAATCAGGAACCTATCTATGGCAAGTCCCTGGCTCCGCTTGTCTCTACTGGGACTCAGGGCCTAACTGGGCCAGGGGCATTCGGCCTATGCTGGGGCGGTTGGCCTCCCCTTTATCGAAGCTCCATCTCCTCTCCTCTCCAGTCAGCTCTGAACACAATGTGCGCGCAACCCCCTCCTTTTCCTTCCCAACTCCCAGCCCATTGGCTCAGTTCTATCACGCGGGCCCCGCGGGGCTGCTGGGACCGGTGTCTCGCTACCTCCCTCCAATTAGCACTCTCCTCCTTCGCGGGCTTATGGCACGCTCTCCTGCGCGTGCGCAAACTCTGTCTAGGTCGGGTCTATACAGATGCCAACCAAACATGGCGTCTTGCATGACGCGGAGCCTCTGTATCGGAGTACTCTCACTGAAGCGTAACCTCCCCCAACAACAAGGGCGAGAAAGGGACCCCGGCTACATCTATATATATATATATATATATATATAAATAATGTTTGTGGTGTGTGTGATCCAGAAAATCAGAGGTGGGGAATTGTGATTTTAAGGGAAGTGCTGAAAAAAATTAAACATTTGGTAAACTTCCTCTTATTCTATACATTTTGTTATCCCAAAAACTGCCCCAAATGAACCCATAGGAATTTGAAACCTGGTCACAGAGGCGGGACTTGGGCTTGACAGGCGGGACAGCTGATAGGGGGGCAGAATTCCTTTTGTTGTTGATTTTTTGGGACATACAGTATTCTCAAAGTTCTGACATTGCTATACTGTGCAATCTGACCCAAAAGTCCCATTCACTTCAATGGGTCGCACGGAACAGCGATAACGGAGCTTTCAGAATATGCCCCTTGAATTTCAGCCATTCATTGAAGGGGGGGAAGTTTGGAGGAACTTGTCCCGGATGTAAAAATACCTAGTTCCTCCCATGCCTGGTCATGTTAAAAATATGGGAGTAACAAAAAATGTCTGTAGGGAGAGCTGCCCTTTTAAAAGGTCAGTCCCTCCTAGGACCAAAGTGACTAATATCAGTGACTTGTTCTATAAGTGAAACGTAAAGTGAATTTTGTGTTTGTTTTAATCCGATAAGTATGAGTGTTTTTAATGTTTTAATCTTGTAATGTCTCTACTGTGTATAGTGACCAAAATCCGGTGGAATAGTCCTTCGCTGGAAACACCTTACATGAGCGTGACGTCCAGGAGCGGGTGGGGTCTCGTGGCTTAACAAACGTGGGCGCTACAATTTAGATGACCAGAACTTGTATTTGTTGTCCACCAAGCATAGTAATGTCCCGTGCAGTGTGGCTAATACCCGTAAAATAGTGTCACTGGATTGCATGGTTTGTAATGATGTTGCAGGGGAAGGTTTTCATGCTTAAATATGAGTTCAAATCCTCTCTCTCACTCCACAATGATAGAAGGTGTCCATCTTTGTCCTGGTGCTGTCCAAGATAAACTGACCACTAAGTGACTACTCTGCCCCTTGGATATTCCTGTTGGGTATTTATGGCGAATCGGGCTTCCTTGTTTTATGTGGGTTTTTTTTAACATGGCTTCCCTATGTGTTTTATATGGGAATAATGCTTCTCTTACTTTATATACTGTATGCACATGGTATATATATATTTATATATATATATATATATATATATATATATATATATATATATATATATACACACACACACACCATATTTATAACTTTATACCAAGTGTCCCACCTCTTCTATATTTGGGATAAAGCTACCTCCTTGCAGCCTTGTGCTGAAATAAAAAGTGACACTCACAGAAGGCCACACAGGAGAAGCCACTCGGCCAGGTAAAGGCAGCTCTCACCTGTATGCCCCTCAGGCAGTATGCAGGGTGTCAGGCAGAACTGAAAGAAAGGGGCAGGTGCCATACTGGAGGAATGTAAGGTCAGCCAAGGGCAGCCTGGCAGGAGGAATGAGACATGCTAAGGCCCGTGTCTGGGAATGGCTATTTGTCACACCTGAGTGACCTCACCTGCCCACACTCCCAACTTGTCACAAAACCTAGAAGTTTGTGTATCAAGGCAGCAATGCAACTGGTGTCTTTGTGGCCCTGTGTATCTTTTTGTGTCAATGTATCAAAATAAAATGTCTCAAGGGCTTACACTCTATTTGTGAGAGCTGGCTGGTGAGTTAGGGCGTGGCAGTGGGAGTACATGACACATTAAATACTTACAGATTATAATAAAATGTATTCAATTCGGAACGCCTCTGTGATTGATTTTTTTCTCCATTCCATTAGGCATTTATAAGCCATGTGTGAGGTGGTGTGAACCTGTGTTTAATCTGACATTCAACTGAGCAAATTGATCAGCAATCACTTACACATGGAGGTGAGCACACACACAGTGCATCACCACAAACATTTCTGTCTATTACTACATGAGCTGTACAGTATGTCCCAATAATTTTTAGGGCTCTAGTTATCTGTTGCACCATCTGTCTACGACAATTTGTCGCAACCTTTTCACCACCGGGACAGCGCTGCCACAGGTAATGTATCCCCTAAACCGGAAGTTCTCAACTCCAGTCCTCAGCCCCCCCCCCAGTACCTGCTTCAGCACAGGTGGCTCAGTCAAAGACTAAGCCACTGATTAAGCCACCTGTGCTGAAGCAGGGATAGCCTCAAAACCTGACTTGTTGGGGGGGAGGGCAGCACGTCATAAAGACTGGTAATGGCATTACAATTAATTTAGGATAGCTTTAGGTTAAATACTCGAAGGGAGTTTAGTCCTTCTGGGCCAGAAGTGAGAGGATAACAATGAAGGTTAAATGAGTGAAATTGGGGAGTGATATTGAAGCAGTGGAAGGGGAGATTAAGGGAGGGAGGTTTGATGAAGGGGAAGGAGAGATGACAGGAGGGAGGTTTGATAAAGGGGAAAGAGAGATGAAGGGAGGGAGATTTTATGAAGGGGGAGAGAAAGGGAGGGGGGTTTGATGAAGTGGAAGGAGAGATGAAGGGAGGTTTGATGAAGGGGAAGGAGAGGTGAAGGGAGGGAGGTTTGATGAAGGGGAAGGAGAGGGAGGTTTGATGAAGGGGAAGGACAGATGAAGGGAGGGAGGTTTGATGAAGGGGAAGGAGAGATGAAGGGAGGGAGGTTTGATGAAGGGGAAGGAGAGAGGAAGGGAGGGAGGTTTGATGAAGGGGAAGGAGAGGGAGGTTTGATGAAGGGGAAGGAGAGATGAAGGGAGGGAGGTTTGATGAAGTGGAAGGAGAGATGATGGGAGGGAGGTTTGATGAAGTGAGGGAGGTTTGATGAAGGGGAAGGAGGGATGAAGGGAGGGAGGTTTGATGAAGGGGAAGGAGAGATGAAGGGAGGGAGGTTTGATGAAGGGGAAGGAGAGATGATGGGAGGGAGGTTTGATGAAGTGAGGGAGGTTTGATGAAGGGGAAGGAGGGATGAAGGGAGGGAGGTTTGATGAAGGGGAAGGAGAGATGAAGGGAGGGAGGTTTGATGAAGGGGAAGGAGAGATGATGGGAGGGAGGTTTGATGAAGGGAGGGAGGTTTGATGAAGGGGAAGGAGAGATGAAGGGAGGGAGGTTTGATGAAGAGGAAGGAGAGATGAAGGGAGGGAGGTTTGATGAAGTGGAAGGAGGGATGAAGGGAGGGAGGTTTGATGAAGGAGAAGGAGAGATGAAGGGAGGGAGGTTTGATGAAGGGGAAGGAGAGATGATGGGAGGGAGGTTTGATGAAGGGAGGGAGGTTTGATGAAGGGGAAGGAGAGATGAAGGGAGGGAGGTTTGATGAAGAGGAAGGAGAGATGAAGGGAGGGAGGTTTGATGAAGTGGAAGGAGGGATGAAGGGAGGGAGGTTTGATGAAGGGGAAGGAGAGATGAAGGGAGGGAGGTTTGATGAAGGGGAAGGAGAGATGATGGGAGGGAGGTTTGATGAAGGGAGGGAGGTTTGATGAAGGGGAAGGAGAGATGAAGGGAGGGAGGTTTGATGAAGAGGAAGGAGAGATGAAGGAAGGGAGGTTTGATTAAGAGGAAGGAGAGATGAAGGGAGGGAGGTTTGATGAAGAGGAAGGAGAGATAAAGGGAGGTTTGATGAAGTGGAAGGAGAGATGAAGGGAGGGAGGTTTGATGAAGGGGAAGGGGAGATGAAGGGAGGGAGGTTTGATGAAGACGAAGGAGAGATAAAGGGAGGTTTGATGAAGGGGAAGGAGAGATGAAAGGAGGGAGGTTTGATGAAGGGGAAGGAGAGATGAAGGGAGGGAGGTTTGATGAAGGGGAATGAGAGGTGAAGGGAGGGAGGTTTGATGAAGGGGAAGGAGAGGAGGAAGGAAAAAGAGGGAGAGAATGAATGAGATGGGAAAGTAGACGTGGGGCAGAGATATAATCCCAGTCTAACCGTAGATCCGTGGGGTACAGTATGTGCTTAATGCCTGGGATTGCAAAACCTCACAGAGCAATATCCTGTATGTGTGCACATTATGGCCATTCACCTGTGTGTATTGGTACATTGGTTATTCCTAAAACCTGCTGTGACCGGTGGTTCATGAGGAGAGCATGTAGAACAGGGGTGCTATACTTTGGTCCTCAACAGGTCAGGTTTTCAGGATATCTCTGCTTCAGGTTTTCAGGATATCTCTGCTTCAGGATATCTCTGCTTCAGTCCCTGCAGCAGGGACTGATTGAGCCACCTGTGGTGAAGCTGGGACTGATTGAGTCAGCTGTGCTGAAGCTAGGATATCCTGAAAACCTGACCTGTTGGGGGGGTGGGGGGGGTTGAGAACTGGAGTTGAGAACTTCTTGTTAAGGGATACATCACCTGTGGCAGCGAACTGTCCAGGCAGCACAGGTGGCTCAATCAGTCCCTGATTGAGCCACCTGTGCTGAAGCTGGGATATCCTGAAAACCTGACCTGTTGGGGGGTCTTGAGGATTGGAATTGAGCCCCCCTGCCCTAACCACTTACCCTAAAAACCTTAACTCCATAGCCTAAAAACCCTGACCATAGCCCTTAATCCTAAAAACCTTAACCCCTAACTCTAACGCTGATTATCCAAGATGCAACACCGACCTCAAGGCCGAATCAGCCGTGGACCAATGGCTGCCAGCTGAAACGAGCACGGCTAATATTCCCTTTCCATGTAACAGGCGTGTGCGGGAAGCACGGGCTGTCCTGCAGAGAACGCGACCCTCATTTGCATAACATTGCACAACACTTTTTTGATTGTCATGGAGGGTCTCCAAAGGACCTACAATTCAAGGGCCTATTAATAGTGCACAGAGATCCTAGGAAGGGGGGGACGGGGATCTGAAGCGCCTTCCCAGGGAACAAGGTTGGGTTTATTCACTACGAGTATCCTCTGGGCCTGAATGAACAGGTTCAATTGCATCCAGTTTTGAAATAATTGAAATTTGAAAACACTTTGTAACAATCTATAAGAGTAGGAGATCTACTAAAACCTCTGATTGTAGAGAAACTAACCAAGAGCTGCAAATTAATTTCATATATTTTAATATATTTTAGCGAATTTTGTATCAAATATGATCAGTATAGGATATGTCTGTTTCATGCATGCTAACTGTAAGGGCTGCCATATTTGTAATACCTTTTATACTGGGCTTTAATAGTGTAATATAGATTAAAGAATCTTACATAAGGTGCATTTTTTGGTCAAATATAAATGAATTATTTTAAAATGTACGTGAGATGGTTGGAAGGATAATTACACCCAAGTTTGTGATAAATGTTGGTATTTTATTTATATCTTTTTTATTAGATATGTGTAACGGGTGTTCCCCCCCCCCCCCCAATCGCAGATATGGTGTGGGTGCGGAGAACATACGGTGTTACCAGGTGTGATGCGTTATACCTGTCAGGCTCACAGGAAGCCTGAGACTCCGCTAGTGAGAGCCTGGGGTGAATCCTCTGGAACGTTCTCGGTTTCAGCGCCTCCACCTATGTAGGATTCTATGGGAATGTAGAATGACCCTAACATAGGAACCCACTCAGAAACCAGATACACCAGTATTATGGATGTAGCCAGGTTCCCCCATGTCATGGCTGACCCCCTCCTCCCTTTCGGCAGACGCTGTGTGCGAGGGAGTGAGGGGGGGCCGCGCGCGCGAAGGAGCGATCCCTGGTAGCTAGGGACGCGAGCGGCGAGCAGGCCGGTTGCCGGGGACACGATCGGGCCGTCGCTAAGGCCGCGATCGCGTTGCTACCGGCCCGGCGGCTCGGGAAGCAGGGCGCCGCCATGTTAGGGCTGTTGCGCATGCGCAGTGCCCCAACCCAGCGCGGGAGGACCAGATAGTTCGCGCATGCGCGAGATGAGCATGCCAGCCCCCAGGGTGCATAGGGGCAGAGACACCTGATCAGAAGGCCAGATTCCCCTGCTAGCAAGAGATACATTTCGCGGGGTTTTGCAGCCACGGACTCACTCAGGATCCGGACCAGCTAGGGGTAGGAGGTAGATGCAGGGGTGAGTGACCCTCTGCATTAGGCCAGCAGCCCCCAAGGTCCCAGTTAGGTCCTGAGCCATCTATTAGCTTGTGGAGCTTAGGGACAGGCCCTAGATAGGGACACTGCCCCATTTATTGGTTGAATAGACAGGGACACAGTGTTGAAGCCGTGCGGCCCTGTGAGGTGGGTTCTGGGCTCAGAACACCACCCAAGACCCTGCGACAAGGAGTGACATTGTTGCGCTGGACTTTCAACCCACGCGGTGTGGAGGACCCCGTCGGATCGTGTGGATTTATATCGCGGTACCCGTGGCTGGAGCCCGGGCAGGTAACCTGCATCTCACGTGCACCAACCAGGCCTATCACCAAACATAGTGGCTGCGCAGTCACACACACACCTGTACAGTGGTATTTGACTTCGAGAACACGAGACATTTGGGTGGGGGTTACTGGACACAGGGTGGGGTCACATTGTGGGTGGTTAGCGTCCGCCGTGACGCCTAGAGGTGGTTAGCGTCCGCCGTGACGCCTAGAGGTGGTTAGCGTCCGCCGTGACGCCTAGAGGTGATAGCGTCCGCCGTGACGCATAGTGTGGTTAGCGTCCGCCGTGGCGCAATATGCTGTTATGCTGTTTTGATGTTATGCTGTTTTGATGTTATGCTGTTACGTGATTTGTGTGTTTCCATGCAGTAAAGCCCGTCCTGTTTTATATTCTGTAGTGTTGTGTGGTTGTTCCTGTGAGGGCCTCCTCCCACTCCGTTGGGATCCCTCCCAGGTGGAGGCGTTGCACCTAGAGATGTATGATAAAGATGTACCCCAGGTTCCCCAAGCGGAGGCTTAGGCTCCTGAGAGCCACACAGGTTGCACAGCACGTAGTAGCGGTGGTAGTCATAGGGAAGACCCGTTACATTTGGAGGCGCTGCTGAGAGTCCGACCTGGGGTGCCCGAACTCAGTAAAAATGTCGTTAGGTTACACGTTACCTTCCCGCCAAGAGGTGTACACGTGGGCGGTAAAAAGGCAAGTCCCGCCCTCACAAACCCTTGCTGTAGGACAAGTTCCTGCCAATGCCTCATCCTATGAACTATGTTTAATCCTAATGCAGTACCCCGGCTTAGAAGATGCCAGAATCTTGGGTCGCCGCTCCGACCCCGACGGGTCATGGTGCACCGTATTAATCACTGGGGGATGTGAATTGTCGCCACAGCAAGGCCCATCCAACTTGCGTTTCCACGGGGCCCTCAGCTCAGGGTGTCCTGTTATATATCCTGAAATGCCGATAAAACCCGAACCCTGTAGCCCCAGAACAGACCTGCTAGAGACTAGTATGCGCATGTCCCTGTCCCCACCAGAAAGTGTATGCGGGGATGAGGCCAGTGTATTATCCTGTGCTAATTGTCGCTCAAGCAGACGGAGCTCCAGCCCCAGTAGAATGGGAGAAATCCAATTACTAGCCCAGGCCATCCAACAACTGGGTAGGCCCAAGCACGAATCCCCTTCCCCTCAGCCATATCGCAAGTTAAAGCTCTTTTCAGGGGTAAACCCTACTCCCACTGGGGAAGAGGCTTTTGATGTTTGGAAGGAATATGCTTCACAGGTACTGGAAGAGTGGACCTGTCCTGATGAGGTGAAAAGACAACGAATCATGGAGTGCCTGCGCCCGCCTGCGTCCACTACCATCAAGATGTATAAAGATCAGCATACTGAGGTTACCGCACATCAGATGATGGAGTCGCTTACCCGGGCATATGGTAAGGAAGATGATGTGAGTGAGTTATGGACTAAGTATTACAATCTCCGCCAGAAAGAGGGGGAAGACCTATCCGAGTTCATACAACGGATCCAATTGCTCTTGTGGGAGCTACGTTCCCGCCAAGTCATCAAGGCCTCAGAAGTAAATGAGTATAGGCGCACTCAATTCCTGCGGGGAGCCATACCCACGCACCATATCGTGGTAATGATCAGATGCACGCTACAGAAGGGGGACCCCCTTACTCTAGAAGACCTACTGGATGAGGTGAAGGGTCATGAGGCCTATACTAGGTTGCATACGCCCAAGAAGGCCAAAGACCCTCGCAAGGATGAGACCAAGGAAGCAACAGTGCCCAAAGCAAAGGGGAGCAAGAGCGGTAAGGATACGGCCAACCCGGAGGTGCCTAGGTCCGCTCCCAGGTCACTTGACGGTCCGGGTCCCCGCCCAGACTTCCGTTGCTTCAACTGTGGCGAGCAGGGCCATGTTGCAAGGAACTGTTCAAACCCCACTAAGGCCCAGACCTACACCGTGACCGTGCGGAAGGCAAGCTCGTCCCTATCAACCATACCCGAAGATGTTGCCGGGGAGTCGGGGAGGCCTTCCACGGAGGAGACGCCCCCGTCCGATGCTTACTGCCGAGTAGGGCCCACCGCTGTAATAAGAGTCGTCGTGGAGGGGATATACTCTTCAGCACTTCTGGACACTGGATCACAAGTGACCATCATCTACCGTCCATTCTACGACCAGCACCTCAGCCATCTTCCCTTGCAGTCAGCCGAAAAGATGAAGTTATGGGGACTGAGTAAAGATGATTATCCCATAGACGGAATAGTAGCGGTCAAGCTGGATATCTTGCAGTTGAACACTAACAAGTCGCATCCCATGCTGGTGGAAGCTTTGGTCTGTCCAGAGGCTCGAGAACATCCCAGTGCCCCCATCATACTGGGCACGAATGCCGATATTGTGAGGTCGGTGATTCGCTCATTCCTACAAGAAGCCGGTGAGCTACCGTTGTCATCCCTGAATATAGCCCCTGGCCTGCGGGAAGAATGCTATAGGGTGGCGTATGAGGAACAGTATGGTGAAATCTTTAATCAAGAGTGAGGGTTATTGCAGATTCCACCAGGGGGAGTGAGGCACGTGACAGCGCTGATCAAGTACCCCAGTCGGCGCGAACACGACCGATACTTCTCGCTAGAGACCCTCCCCGAGTCTGAGAATCAGTGGGGATACCGAATGATACCTGAAGTACGGGATTGGCCATCTACCGTCCCCAGGAAGATTACTGTGTCTATCCAGAACATGTCTCTCCATACCGTGCCGCTAGAAGTAGGACAAAGGTTGGGTAGAATTTATCCTGTGGATCCTGTAGACGACCCAGTGACCGTTCACACTGCCCGTGTGGGAGAAGAGGCCGAGGCACTACAATTCGACTTCGGAGAGTCTCCCCTTGAAGAGGCATGGAAAGAGAAGCTATGTGCTCAGTTGAGAGAGAGACGAGATGTGTTCTCTACTAGTGAGATGGACGTGGGATGCAGCAGAAGCGCTCAGCACACGATTCGTCTGAATGATGACACGCCATTTAGGGAAAGGTCGCGCCGCTTAGCTCCCAGAGATGTGGAGGATGTGCGGGGTGTCCTGAACGAGATGGAAACGGCCGGCATAGTGACCGGATCTCGGAGTCCCTATGCCTCACCGATTGTGGTGGTACGAAAGAAGAATGGGTCTGTTCGATTGTGCGTGGACTACAGAACATTGAACAGACGTACTGTGCCTGACCAATACACGCTACCCCGAATAGAGGAGATTCTCAGCGCACTGTCCGGAAGCCAGTGGTTTAGCGTGTTGGACCTTCGATCTGGGTATTACCAGGTTCCGATGAGCCCTACTGATCAAGAAAAGACGGCGTTCGTCTGTCCCCTGGGATTTTATCAGTTCACTCGGATGCCCCAAGGTATCTGTGGTGCTCCAGCCACTTTCCAACGGCTTATGGAAAAGACGATTGGAGATATGTGTCCGCGTGAGTGTTTGGTCTATCTAGACGACATAATCGTGTTCGGAGCCACCCTTGAAGAACACGAGACTAGGCTGATGAAAGTATTGGATCGCTTAGGGAAAGAAGGCCTGAAGCTCTCATTGGATAAGTGCCGCTTCTGTCGAACATCGGTCACTTATGTGGGTCATATTGTGTCCGCAGATGGAGTGGCCACCGACCCGGCCAAGGTGGAGGCGGTGGTGAATTGGCCAAGACCCGAGAATGTGCTGGAGCTGAGGTCATTTCTCGGGTTCTGTGGATATTATAGAAGATTCGTGGATGGATACTCCAAGAAGGCAGCTGTGCTGAACGATCTGCTGAAGGTCTATCCAGAGGAACCCAAGCAGAAGAGGACCCCCCCCAGGACCCCCTTCGGGGATCGGTGGACGCCGGCTTGTGAGGAAGCATTTAAGAGGCTGAAGAATAGTTTAACAGAGGCTCCCGTTCTAGCATATGCTGACCCGGAGAAGCCTTACATCCTGCACGTGGATGCCAGTCTCAACGGATTGGGAGCTGTGCTACACCAGAAGTACCCCACTGGGCTTCGTCCTGTGGCATATGCAAGCAGAAGTTTGACTCCCAGTGAAAAGAATTATCCAGTTCACAAATTGGAGTTCCTCGCCCTCAAATGGGCCATATCTGACAAACTACATGATTACCTATATGGGGTCACCTTCGAGGTCCGAACAGACAACAATCCGCTGACCTATGTACAAACCACGGCCAAATTAGATGCGACCGGTCACAGATGGTTGGCCACCCTCGCCAATTACCAGTTTTCTATGAAATATAAGCCTGGACCTCTCAATATAGGAGCCGATGCTCTATCTAGGAGATCGGGACTGGGCGAGACCGCCGACGACGGCCCTTGGGAAGAAATTCCAGGACCAGGAATGAGAGCTATGTGTTCCACTGCTGCTATTGTAAACGACCGAGTGGCATTCTCCGAGCTACGAGTAGTGGATTCTTTAGGGTGTCGACCTCAAGCCCTTCCAGAAGCTTACTGCCACCCTGATGGCATGGGTCTAACACAAGACGTCATCTTCACGGTGAAGGAACTGGTACTAGCGCAGACACATGATCCTGCGGCTAAGGCTGTCCGAGAGGCCCTACACAAAAATGACTCTGCACTGGTGAAACGGGCTCCTCGCGAGGATGTGAGTCTTCTCATGAGAGAATGGGATAAGTTTGAGATGAATAACGGCCTACTCTATAGGGTTGTTCAATTCCACAATCATCCTGACCGTCGACAACTATTTCTACCTCGGCGTATGCAAGGCCTCGTTTTAAGATCACTACATGATGATCATGGACATTTGGGGGTGGATAAGACCTTGGGTTTAGTGCGAGACCGGTTCTTCTGGCCTAGAATGCGGGAGTCAATTGAACAACACTGCAGAAAATGTCTACGGTGCATTCATAGGAAGACCCTTCCCACCCGTGCTGCCCCAATGGGCCATCTCAAAAGTGCTGGGCCTATGGATTTAGTTTGTATGGACTTTTTATGCATAGAGCCAGATTCAAAGGGTATAGGAAATGTGCTAGTAGTGACCGATCACTACACTCGATACGCTCAAGCCTTCCCCACGAAGGACCAGAAGGCTACCACAGTGGCTAAAGTGCTGTGGGAGAAGTATTTTGTGCATTATGGTCTGCCCAGCAGGATGCATTCTGACCAGGGACGGGATTTTGAGAGCAAGCTGATCAAAGAGTTGCTAACACTGTTGAACATTCAAAAGTCCAGGACTACTCCCTACCACCCAGAGGGAGATGCGCTCCCTGAAAGATTTAATCGGACATTGCTGGACATGCTAGGCACTCTGAAAAATTCCCAAAAAGGAGAATGGAGTAAACATGTTGAGGCCTTGGTGCATGCCTATAATTGCACTAGGCACGAGTCCACCGGATACACCCCATATTTCATGATGTTCGGGAGAGAAGCCAGACTGCCAATCGACATCCGCCTACGGGTATCTACCGACGGGATACCCAACATGGCTCATTATCGATATGTGCAGAGACTCCAAGACAGTCTGCACCGTGCCTATCAGTTAGCTGAAAGAGCCACCGCTCGACTGAATGCCAATAATAAAAGACGGTACGACCACAAAGTACGCTATAGAGCGCTCCAACCAGGAGACGCCGTTCTCCTACGCAACTTAGGGATTCCAGGCAAGCACAAGTTAGCTGATCGCTGGAGAGAGGGGCCTTTTCAAGTAGAGTCCCAAATGCCGGGCCTCCCTGTTTATCGCATACGTGACGTGAATGGCAGGGTAAAAGTCTGGCACCGAAACCACTTGTTACCTATCTCCCAACTGGGAGAAAGTGAACCCGAAACAGAAACAGTAATGAACGACAGTGAGCCTGAAGAGTCTATTGAGAATCCAGGGCCCATAGATGAGACCATTCAGGATCCTTTGGAGGGAACATCCAACAGAGACTGGTGGGCACCTCCCGAAGGCGCAACAAGTAAGGGGCCAGCTGACAAAGTACCGCCATTGGAATTTTCACCAAGTAATCAATCACTAGATCCTACCACTCCGAGTTTTGTGCCTCAAAGAGACAATGTTCAGTTGCAAAGAGACTTTCCCCAAACTGGTTCACCCTCTGCCAGAGAGTCTAGGCCTCAAGCCTACGATGGTCTGTCTCAAGAGGAAGAAATGGAGACTGAGACTCGCAGGAGTCAGAGAGTGAGACGCCCTCCCACTAGAGTGGCTTATGATTCATTAGGGGCACCTCACTATGAGTCTCAGCAGCAAGCTAAAGCCAAGCTAGCCTCAGTTATCAATATGTTTGTTGAACTGTACAATCTCGTTTAGAGTAATCGTTAAGTTGTACTTTAACACTGCATTTTTATTATATAATTTTTGTACATGTTGGAAGGTTATGTGGTTCAAGCGAGGACGTTGGAGTTCTCACCAGGGGGAGGATGTAGCCAGGTTCCCCCCTGTCATGGCTGACCCCCTCCTCCCTTTCGGCAGACGCTGTGTGCGAGGGAGTGAGGGGGGGCCGCGCGCGCGAAGGAGCGATCCCTGGTAGCTAGGGACGCGAGCGGCGAGCAGGCCGGTTGCCGGGGACACGATCGGGCCGTCGCTAAGGCCGCGATCGCGTTGCTACCGGCCCGGCGGCTCGGGAAGCAGGGCGCCGCCATGTTAGGGCTGTTGCGCATGCGCAGTGCCCCAACCCAGCGCGGGAGGACCAGATAGTTCGCGCATGCGCGAGATGAGCATGCCAGCCCCCAGGGTGCATAGGGGCAGAGACACCTGATGCCAGGGAGCCTATCAGAAGGCCGGAATCCCCTGCTAGCAAGAGATACATTTCGCGGGGTTTTGCAGCCACGGACTCACTCAGGATCCGGACCAGCTAGGGGTAGGAGGTAGATGCAGGGGTGAGTGACCCTCTGCATTAGGCCAGCAGCCCCCAAGGTCCCAGTTAGGTCCTGAGCCATCTATTAGCTTGTGGAGCTTAGGGACAGGCCCTAGATAGGGACACTGCCCCATTTATTGGTTGAATAGACAGGGACACAGTGTTGAAGCCGTGCGGCCCTGTGAGGTGGGTTCTGGGCTCAGAACACCACCCAAGACCCTGCGACAAGGAGTGACATTGTTGCGCTGGACTTTCAACCCACGCGGTGTGGAGGACCCCGTCGGATCGTGTGGATTTATATCGCGGTACCCGTGGCTGGAGCCCGGGCAGGTAACCTGCATCTCACGTGCACCAACCAGGCCTATCACCAAACATAGTGGCTGCGCAGTCACACACACACCTGTACAGTGGTATTTGACTTCGAGAACACGAGACATTTGGGTGGGGGTTACTGGACACAGGGTGGGGTCACATTGTGGGTGGTTAGCGTCCGCCGTGACGCCTAGAGGTGGTTAGCGTCCGCCGTGACGCCTAGAGGTGGTTAGCGTCCGCCGTGACGCCTAGAGGTGATAGCGTCCGCCGTGACGCATAGTGTGGTTAGCGTCCGCCGTGGCGCAATATGCTGTTATGCTGTTTTGATGTTATGCTGTTTTGATGTTATGCTGTTACGTGATTTGTGTGTTTCCATGCAGTAAAGCCCGTCCTGTTTTATATTCTGTAGTGTTGTGTGGTTGTTCCTGTGAGGGCCTCCTCCCACTCCGTTGGGATCCCTCCCAGGTGGAGGCGTTGCACCTAGAGATGTATGATAAAGATGTACCCCAGGTTCCCCAAGCGGAGGCTTAGGCTCCTGAGAGCCACACAGGTTGCACAGCACGTAGTAGCGGCGGTAGTCATAGGGAAGACCCGTTACATGTATAACAGGTTTACTGAATGAATAAAGAATACTATAACATCATACTTATACTTTATAACATCACCACGTTATAACATCCCCACACGGTGCCCACAGCCCAACCCCTTTGTCCCGTGGTCAGCGCTGCCACTATGTGAGAGATAATGTTATGATCTGTTGGTGCACTTATAGAGTACCTGCCGAGTGCTCCTGCACTCGGGCCTGCAAGGAACTTCACAAAGGCTCTGTCGTTCTGGGATCCCGTCTGATCCGGTCCGGTGAATCCTTGCTTGGGGTCCGCCAGGGGCGGTCCCACCCTGAAAATAGTCTCTCTGGGCGTAGACTTGAGCCCAAGTCTCCTTTCAGCAGGAACGCAGCGTCCACTGTGTCCCTGTCTACCACTGGCACTACGTGACACACGCCATACTACAGGCCGTCCCTACAGTACAGCAACCTGTAATGGCTTTGGGGAAAACTCCTAGGGCCTACGGGGTAGCCTATCTTATGCAGGGGTCCCTGACCCCCTGCACCCGCACTACTTCCTCCCGTACTACCCGAGTCTCCTCTACCTCACTATTACTTAACTGATTCCAGCGCCTGCAGCAACAAGCTGTGACCCACTGGATGCTTGCAGCCAACATGCTGCACAACACTGTGCCTGCCTGTCAGACCTCACGGCACTGACAGCCGTGACCCTGACAAGACAGCACACTGACACTAAGGGCAACGTCCCTATCTCGGGCCGTCCCTTATAATTACCCACTAACAGGTGGGGAGTTGCAGCCTACCGGTGGTCTGGAGTTTCTCTGGCCTAGTACAGCAGAGCCCTGCTCTGTGTACACTACCTTCCCCAATCTCTTCCTGGATCCAACTGACAAAAACCCTGTCTGCACACAACATTGTTGCAACTCTGCAGCATGAGAATCTGCCAGCTCTATTGGCTTCAATGCTGCCTGTGACCAGGGTGAAAGTGCAGTCCCCAGAGGCTGCTGGGAATTGTAGTCCTCGGCACAGCTATTTCCTATGGGGACCGCGTGTGCGATCTTTACTGCGCATGTGCGACGCTGTAATGGCCGCCGCTATGCTTAACTGCGCCTGCGTGACCTCCCAGAGCTCCGGCACACTGGCGATGGCTACCGCTACCCTGGCCAACCTCTGCGCGTTGTGCGAACCTCGCGCCGCAACCAAGATGGTGGTGCCCGCCGGGAGAAGCCGCCATCCCCTTCCCCCACTGCCACAGGGGTAAGGCAGGGGGCAAAGGAAGATCAGGGGAACCGGGGGTGACCCCCTTACATATGGATATATTACATTGTTATATACAGTTTATATCATTTTTATTTTTATATTGTTTATTATGTATATACATATATCATATTTTTTTATATATAATTGTGTAGTCAGGAAATAATGTTTCCTTTTCGTAGTTTATATGCTCTGTATGGATCAAATTGATATAGGAATAGTATATGAATTTAAAGGTTTATGCAGGGGTTAATTTGAGCCAATAGTAGTATGAATTATGGTTGTTACGGGATTTATGTATTCATTTAGTTGTATGGTACAGTATATAATGTTTGTATATTTTGTGATGGAGTTTTAAAAGGTTAAATGAAATATAAGCACCAATAGAATATTAATTGTAGCCAGATGTATCCCCTATATAAGGGGTCTCCTTAGAGCGCTAGTATACAGCCCCTGACCAAGTGTTGCCAAACACCAAACGCGTTGACGTATCCAGGAGTCTCTGCAGCACGCGTGATGTCAGACGCAGGATGCCGCTGGAATCCCCACCTTCCCCCTTCACTCACTCAGTACCGGGTGTGCAGCTTGAGTTCGGCGAAATTATGGTGGATAGACATCATAGCCTCCATCAGGGACCGGTTTGGAAGGGGATAGTTTCATATACTGAGGTATATAATTACATTCCTAGGAAGAGGTGATGTGGGAATGTGCCGTTTTTCAAGACAGCCTTGTGCCTTCATGTGCTGTAAACACATTTTTTAATTGAATACATAAAGTTATTATTGTTACATTGATTTTGTTTTTTCTTGCGCCCCTTTCTTTTACATGTCCTGCAGAGAGCTTAATATCACGGCAGACCAGGCACATTTTCTTGCTCACAAAAAAAGGGATAGAATTGAGCAAGATACAGACGGTGCACTATAATATGATATAAGATCTCACTATAATAATATGTGCACCCGGTAACTCCTCTTATAGATCCCCCCCAAATAGTACACTGGTACAAATGAAGACCACATGCAGCAGAGGCGCTGGGCACCTTGATGCAAGGGGGCACACAATGAAACTTTCTCTCTTTGTCCCACTTCTGCTCCAAAAAGGCCGTAGCATAGGGCACCCATACACTTTGCCAGAACTGATCAGTGTGCCGGTTTTATCCCATGGACACAAAATGACTTAACAGGGACTGGGTGATACAGGGGGCAAACTGTCCCGTCTGTACTTTGGTTCTGTATTTGAGGAGGGAGTGAAGTAATGTTTGTGTCTGGGTCGAGGTTACAACATCGGGTTCAGGATAGGGGAAGTTTTTTGTTGCTGTAGGGTCTCATAATACATAATACACTGGTTGGAGCTTTAACCAATAGATTAGGAAATATTTAAGATAACTGGTTTTAGCAATTATGGTGACCCTCCTACAGCTAGGGTTGCCAGGTGGCTTCTCCAAAAATATTGGATACAATAGTAAAAGGTACGACATGCTTGAGACCCACAAACACACACACCGCTCTCTGCTCCATGCTGTTTCCTCCTCTCCTTAGCCTTAACACTCAGGTTCCTAACACCGCCTCCTGATTGGCTGCTGATGGTTTATGCAGCCAATCAGGATGGAGGAAGCTGCCCAGCCCCCTAGCAACAGCCCTGCTCTCTCCCTGCTCGGGGAAATCCTGTTGCCCCCCAAGCCGGTCAGGTCACTATGTCCAGAGAGGTAATACCGGTATACACATACGTGTCCAGAGAGGTAATACCGGTATACACATACGTGTCCAGAGAGGTAATACCGGTATACACATACGTGTCCAGAGAGGTAATACCGGTATACACATACGTGTCCAGAGAGGTAATACTGATATACACATACATGTCCAGTATTACCTCTAATTTTTTACTGGACAAAGTGTCTAATACAGGACAGTCCGGTTCCATACTGGACACCTGGCACCCCTGACTGCAGAAGCTGTTTGGACCCCTTATTTTGCAATACACCACATTGCCAAGTCTAGACCCTCTGTTTTCCAGATTCCATGAAGCAAGGCAGGGATAGTGGTGACTAAGATCCCCACCTGTGCCATGACGAGACTGTGTAAGACTTTGTTTAGCTCCGAGGCAAATTCATGTTTGGGCTTTGCACCAAGACACATGGCTCAACAAGCCTGAGCAATCCGGAGCACAGATCACATCCGGCCCACTGTGGGGGATACATTACATCAAGGGTGCTCAACGTCACTCCTCAACCCCCCCGCCACAGGTCAGGTCCTCAGGATATCCCAGCTTCAGCACAGGTGGCTCAATCAGAGGCACAGTCACATGTCCGAGAGGTCTGCAACCCTGCCCTTCCCCATTATCTCTTAGCATACAAGGCTTTCACACTGTGTCGCTTTTTTTTGTACTTCATGTGCATTTTAACATGGCTCCATTGCCGTATTACACAGCTGCTTCAGCAAAGTCTGGCTTAAAGACGTGCATGGCCAGTTACCCTGCTCACAGACAGCAGAAAAGCCAGTATAACCGGCCTCACACTGATGAGACCCAAAAGGGTGAAATAGCTGTCTGTGAGTGGGGTTATTGGCTCAGCTCTTCTTTAACCCAGGCTGTGCTGATAGGCTGCAGTGGGAGCGCTGTATGCGGACAGATAATGGGGAAGGGCAGGGTTGCAGACCTGTCTCAGGCACGTCAATGTGCTCACAATGTGGGATTTGTTATTTCTCTCCTGAAAGGACTTGGTCATGATCCTCTCATTGTTTGCTGGGGATTAAGTTGTTAACAATCACCGAGTCTCCAGGCCTCCCAACATCAAAGGGAGACCATTGGAGCATCTCGTTGGGTGGAGACCTGTTCTCACACACGCAGAGCCTTATAAATGATCTCACACCCTTATTATCACATGTACACGGGGGGGCAGACCTGACAACTCACACGCAGTTCCTGCCAGCTTCGCCGTCTAGCAATACGCCGCCTGTCCCTCACAGAGAAAGGGTTAATAATAACACCTCTCCCTCCCCAATATCCACGTTGCTTTCCCGTTCCTCCACCGGAAGAGTTGGAAAATGGGAGAGTGCGCCGATGTAAATACAGTATGTATTCTCTGCCCTGGGATCCGATCCAGAATAAGTTTCTGTAGAGTCATCAATCTGGTGAGTCACCTGAGAAAGGTGTGATATGCACAGGGGGACGAATGCCACCTAATGACAGGTAACCCCATTCAGGACACTCCCATAGTCATTGCCAGTACACTGGCTCTGAGAATCACACAACGTAAAAGCCTCGGTGTGCCGTGGAATCGATTCCCCATGCCGGAGAAGATGTTGCTCCCATTCAGCTTGAGGGAAGCTTAGGTCCTCTCCAGCATTAGGAAGACATCTTGACAGTCTGTTCAATAGGGGCCCTAGTGTCTACTGGCAAATTGTTTGACATCCATTTGGGCAGTTGTTCTTTTTGTGTCAAGCAATTACCTGATAATAAAGGTCCTAGTACCCGATGAAAATCAAACTACAAAGAAGTCAAGTTTTACTTTAAATCAGCTGTCCCCGGGCAAAAATACAAACATCTCATACGGCCGCAGAGCCAAACACATACTGGCGGCCAATGGGGAGCTGCATGGGGGGGGTGGGGGGGCGTTGCCACCGTCCAGTGCTGACCCCTCGGCTATATATATATATATCTCTATCACACTTCAAAAAAAATACTCAAACATCTCAGGAGCCGTGGGGCCCCCAGAGGTCGGGAGACCATGTAACCGCTCAGAGGGATCCCTGATTACGGTACATGCAAATAAAACAGGGGCTGTTGCTTTGACAGCAGGTACATCTTTCTAAGGCAGACAGTTACAGTAGGGTGAGTAGGGTGCTCACTATGTGAGACGGGGTAGTGTAATACTTGGGGGTTTCTTTGGTATTGTGTCGAGTTTCACTCGTTGAAATCCTGACAGAGTAAATGAATCGCGGTGCTGGATGTGATGGTAGGGGCAAAATAGCTGGCATATTAAGGGTTAATCCCAGCCATCGCCCGTATCCGTCTGAATGGATCTGCAGGATTTCCCCTGCAGATCCATCTTATTATGGCACATTTGGTCCCAAACCCCTGTGTTGTACAATGTACGGTATAACTCTGTATGTAATGCTTGGTTTTCACGGTAAAATGTATTCCGTTGTTCCCTTGGTGTGCTAGGCTAGTAACACACTTACCCAGCCTGCACCCGAAGGGATCAGGGGTCTCGCTACTCGTGAAGGGAGAGCGGGGATGGGTGGCCCTCATGCCTGGTAGATGTTGGTCCATAGAGCAGAGCCTCTGCCTGTCCCAGACACTGAGGCGCCTGCGGGAGATATCCGGCCGGCCAGGGGAACCGGTGCTGGGTATGAGCCCCGTAGGCGCTGTTCCAATTGGTTGGTTTGAGATCGCTGCTCTCACTTAAGCCCGCCCCTGGGGGCCATCCTGGATGCACAGTCGCACACCCAGCCTGGATTGGCCAACACAGGCGAGCCCTCGCGCTGTGATTGGTCCTCACACAGTATCTGCGCTGTGATTGGTTGCAACACCGTGTTCTGTGCTTTCCTATGGAGACTATGTAAAGAGGCGCCAATCTGAGCTCCGCAGACTGACCCGGAGTTAGCGTATTAATTGATTACACAGTGTGCTCTGAGGCTCTGCTGGAGACGCCCCAGAACAAGGCTCGGTGCCGATCCCGGTGTATCTCCGGAGAGCTTTGCCAGTGTACAGACGAGCCAACGAGTATTCTAAAACTTGCCTTAAACTAGCCAGGTACATGCTGGATACATGCTGGGTACATGCTGGGTACATGCTGGGTACATGCTAGGTACATGCTGGGTACATGCTGGGTACATGCTGGGTACATGCTGGGAACATTCTGGGAACATGCTGGGTACATTTCAGTGACATTTCTGCAGAGGCTAATGGCCCTTCGGATTAACAGCAGGGGTTCCTGGCAGTCCCATTCAGTTAGTCTATCTGCAGAAATGTGTGAAATGTTGCAGCATGTACCCAGCATGTACCCAGCATGTACCCAGCATGTACCTGGGTCTTTTTGGAGATTGCCCCAGGTTTGTTTTAGAATAATCGTCGGCACTACAGTATCTCCGGTATCATTGCCCGTGTATCTCGGGGAACTTTGCTGGTGTATCTCTGGGGAGCTTTGCCGGTGTATCTCTAGGGAGCTTTGCCGGTGTATCTCTAGGGAGCTTTGCCGGTGTATCTCCGGGAGCATTGCCGGTGTATCTCCGGGAGCATTGCCGGTGTATCTCCGGGAGCATTGCCGGTGTATCTCCGGGAGCATTGCCGGTGTATCTCCGGGAGCATTGCCGGTGTATCTCCGGGAGCATTGCCGGTGTATCTCCGGGGAGCTTTGCCAGAGCATCTCTGGGGAGCATTGCCAGTGTATCTGGGGGAGCTTTGCCGGTGTATCTCTGGGGATCTTTGCCGGTATATCTCCGGGGAGCTTTGCCGGTGCATCGCCGGGAGCGTTGCCAGTGTATCTCCGGTGACCTTTCGCTGGGACTGAATCTGGTGAGAGGGAGATTTGAAAGTGCTTTTGTGCAAACTGCATCCCCCTGAGCTCTGGGAGATCTGAGACCCCTGCGGATGTGGAAGTACCCCCAGGTAAGCCTACCAAAGCAGCGCCCAGCACCTATTGAACGCTTTTGTCCTGTCTGGTCTCTTGTTCCCAGTGAATTATCTTGGTCTCCTGTAACATTGGATACAACGTTGAAGGTTGAAATGTGCATTATTACTGTGTTGTAATAATGAGTAGTGAAATAATTTTGCATGTACTGGTCACACCCAGTAATACCGCTGTTATTAAGTATTATTAATTTTAATGATTAATATGTACACAGAATGAGCTTGCCATAAATTCTGGGCTCTGATTTATAGCCATGCCCATCGGTAAACAACGTAAAGACAAAGAGGAAACAGCAGACATGAGCGAGGACATGAGGAGGCGAACTGGAAACTGTCCTGAAGGCTCAGAGACGAGAGATAAATGCCCAGATCCACAAGACGGTGCTAAGCTTTAACACGCCTTTAAACCCTCTTGTATGAATAGTAACTAAACGCTTAGCTCCCTTCTGTGGATCTGAGCCAGAGAGGGAGCAGAGCGCAATCATTTAGGACCAGGGGGAAGTGTTCTCGCACACTCAGCAAACCGGTGAATTTTGGTCCTTCAAAAAGTCACAAAAATGGAAAACCAATGCCCAGTATTTTATTCATCAATTTAATCAAAAACGTGTCGATTTTTTCTGTTACATAAGTTATGGTGGGTGAAAGAAACCTCCACCGCGCAGCAAATAAAACTATCACATTGTGAGCACATTCACACGTCCCTGCCCTTCCCCATTATCTCTTAGCATACAGTCCTTCCACTTTAGCCAGGGATTCTGGGTAATGACCTTTTGCCACATGTCCATTTTAACATGGATCCCCATAAGCCTATGCCTGCCTCATAACACAGCTTTTCAGCACAGAATGGGTTAAGAAATGTAGAGCCAGTAACCCTACTCACAGACAGCTTTTCTTTTTTCCCCCTTCCCATAACCCAAGCCATGTCAGTGGCTGGGTGCTTCCCTGTGAGACTGTCCTCCCGAAGTTGAACAAGTCCTTGTTACATTTCCCAAAAAATCTTCAGCCGGTAAGCCTAGGTCTTCGGGGTCTTCAACTCCGTCCTCCATCAGGATCGGAACCTCCGTCCCTTCCTCTCTTCGGCCAAAAGGCCCGCAAGAAAGTCCACGTCTTTGTCATTATCCCTCTGACAAGGGACAGTAACTAGCCGGAGTGCGTGGGTCGGGCCGGAGCAGCCCAGCCCTGATGGGTGGGGCAGGTTAAAAAATTCCGTCACCCCCTTAGCCAGAGGGCCCAGGAACGACGTGAATAAGGGAAGTAAATCCATAGAATCCAAGGTCCGATGCTAGGAACTGCTCGAGAAGCCCGGACAGTACTCTACTAAGAACCCCCCCTCGGAATTTCTCCTGCCGGGGTGCATGGACCCAAGAAATCTTGGGCTCGTCCCACCTCTCGACCAGGTGTGTGCCACTGTCCATCCTACTCCTGCCACAGGTAGGATAGGCACTACACTTGATCTTAGCCAAAAGACCAAGAAGCAATTTCAACCTTTTAGATCTCATCAATGCGAGGCTGGTTATCCTGGCTTTGCAATGCGACGTTGGAATAGGCTTCAACCGCACATTATATAAGTTAGGGTGGGTAAAAAGTGCCCAAAATCCTCCAACGTACAGTGTACAGCAAATAAAAATATCCCACATGTGAGCACATTCACACGGCTCAGACAGGCCTGCCACCCTGCCCTTCCCCATTATCCCTTAGCATGCAGGGCTTCCACTGCAGCCAGGGACTCTGGGAAATGACATGCAAATGAGTATACAGTGCAAGGTGAGCTCATTTGCATGTCATTACCCAGAATCCCTGGCTGCAGTGGAAGCGTTGTATGCTGAGATAATGGGGAAGGGCAGGGTTGCAGACAGGTGTGAGACGTGTGACGGTGCTCACAACGTAATATTTTTATTCGCTGCTGATTGTTTCTGGCGATTTTCCAGAAATCTCACCCTTCTTCCCCTGAGCTAAGCAACATTTTGTGATTCCCACAATACTGCTGTGGCAATCCCATAATGCCGAAAAAGCTAGTTTAGGATGAAAAAAGATCAGTGCACAACGTGAGCCTTTGTGAGTGAGCAAATTTAAGAAAGAGAGAAAGAAAGGAAGGAATGAAGGAAAGAAAGAAGGAAGGAAGGAAGGAAGGAAGGAAGGAAGGAAGGAAGGAAGGAAGGAAGGAAGGCAGGAAGGAAGGAAGGAAGGAAGGAAGGAAGGAAGGAAGGAAGGAAGGAAGGAAGGAAGGAAGGAAGGAAGGAAGGAAGGAAGGAAGGAAGGAAGGAAGGAAAGAAAGAAAGAAAGAAGGAAAGAAAGAAGGAAGGATGGAAAGAAAGAAAGAAAGAAAGGGACTTTTTGCTCTCATGTGAATTTCTCAAAACAGTCACTCAAAGACAAGACACAATCACAGATCTCATACAATCAATTAGGAAGGTTTCATCATAAAACTCAGTAATGTGTAGTTCCTGGCTATCCCGCTCCTGCCTGAACCTGTCTGTTTATTCACAGTTAAGAGTAATTCCACCTATTGCTTACTAAGACTCTGGCAAACAAACGTGTGTGATTTGACGTCATCGCATTGGCTGGGAAATAGCAGAATGGAAATATGAAAAACTTCAGCTAGATTAAATAAAAGGAGCGTGTCAGCAGAAAGATAAAGCCCGGATTACAAGGCCTGCCGCCAAAATGGAAAACCTGCGTTGCTTTCGGAGTCGGTGATATCGGAATTGGCGTCTGGCCCTTGGGCAGAAGCAGAAGATGTTATATTATCTAGTGCAGGGGGGGGGGGGAGCAGCTCCAGTCCTCACGGGCTACCAACAGGTCAGGTTTTCAGGATATCCCACGTTCATGCACATTTGGCTCAATCGGTCCCTGCTTCGGCACATTTGGCTCAATCAGTCCCTGCTTCAGCACAGATGGCTTGAATTTGAAGACTGAGCCTCTGATTGAGTCACCTGTGCTGAAGCAGGGACTGATTGAGCCAGCTGTGCCAAAGCAGGGACTGATTGAGCCAAATGTGCATGAAGCTGGGATATCCTGAAAACCTGACCTGTTGGTAGCTCTTGGGGTCTGTAGTTGGCCTCCCTGCTCTAGCACAACTACATTAACAGACCCAGGGAACATGGGTACAGACAGGGTTGCAAAGGTCCAACAAGGATTCTTTATTGATTTGGGGCAAGATTTACTAAATGGTGGCAAGTCTTTAGGCCAGTTAAAGTGAATTGGACCATAAACGCAGGTACCACTCTATAGAGATGTGTAAATAGACTCCTTGTTCTTTAAAAAATACAATTGTTTATGGTTTCAAATGTTTGATTTTTTGACATATGAAGGGTATAAATGCTTAGAGGCGACACAAGCTGTTTATTACCCCCTACCCCCCAATTTGTTATATACAGGATTGAAGCAGGGGGACTCCGATGCCGAACCCCATTAATTTCAGCTCTGGGGACCCCCTGCTTCCGGATATACAGACCTCCGTAGTAGGTGGCGGAAGCCACGCCGGGGTTCACATTATGGGCGCTTTTCATGGCTCCCGCGTCCTGCGGACCAATAGGAAGCCGTGATGTCACCCGGTGCGGTTTCCTATTGGCCCATGTGACCGGGCGCTTTAAACTGCACAAAACGGCTGGAGATACGGGCACCCCCTTCGGAGGTCTTTATCTCTGGAAGCAGGGGGTCCCGAAGGCTGAAATTAATGGGGTTCAGCTCCGGAGACCCCCTGCTTCAAACCGGTATTAAAAAATGTAAAGAAAAAAAACTGCAGAGATTGCTCCGACATAGAGTTCCCGTGTTTCCATATACAGTAGGTGATGCCATTTTTGAAGTTCCAACCATCGCAGATATCAGTGTGCCGGTAACTAAATGATCTAGCACCTCACCTGCCTCCAGCACCTCGCCTGCCTTCAGCACCTCACCTGCCTCTAGCACCTCGCCTGCCTCTAGCACCTTGCCTGCCTCTAGCACCTCGCCTGCCTCTAGCACCTTGCCTGCCTCCAGCACCTCGCCTGCCTCCAGCACCTCGCCTGCCTCCAGAACCTCGTCTGCCTCTAGCACCTCGCCTGCCTCTAGCACCTCGCCTGCATCTAGCACCTCGACTGCCTCCAGCACCTCGTCTGCCTCTAGCACCTCGCCTGCCTCTAGCACCTCACCTGCATCTAGCACCTCGCCTGCCTCTAGCACCTCACCTGCCTCTAGCACCGGGAACTTCACTGCTGGAGAAATTCTGCTTCATCAGAAATAAAACATCATTATTAAAATCCCGCTCTTTTTCAGCCCTACCTTCTGCTGTCACCACATGGCGCCGGTCCCACGCGCAGACGGCTTAGGCTGCGGACATAGTGCGCACGAACAAATTAATTAAGTGCATCAGACCGGCCGTACAGCGCATTGTGCGATGCGCGCGGCAGTGCCGCGGGATTTGAAGGAGACAAATCCATTTGATTTTACGCACGACGGGCACGTCATGTGAGCCGTTGAACCAATGAGGGCGAACCTCATTTGTTCAACCTGGTGACGCCACGGCCACACCTCTCCATCGCGCCCGTCAACGGGGACAGAAATCACTCAGCGACAGCTGCGCGCTTCTATTTGCAGGACTGTCGCGCGCACTATGGCTGCGGCATTATATGACATGATGGGTAATGCAGAACACGGAACATGGCAGCACACAGGAGACAGACGCCATGTAGTGCCGGAGTGGCCAGCTCCAGTCCTCAAGGATCACTCTACTCTTTCCTAAATCTGTCTCAGCGTCTCCCTCCTGAAATCCCTCTCCTGACTTCCTATCAAATCCCGTATCTCACACTCAGTTCTCCTCCTCACTTTTAAAGCTTTACATTCTTCTGCCCCTCCTTACATCTCAGCCCTAATTTCTCACTATGCACCATCCCGACTCTTGCGTTCTGCTCAAGGATGTCTCCTCTCTACTCCTTTTGTATCTAAAGCCCTCTCCCACCTTAAACCTCTCTCACTTTCTGCCCCACACCTCTGGAATGCCCTTCCCCTCAATACCCGACTAGCACCCTCTCTACCCACCTTTAAAGACACCTGCTTAAGGAAGCATATGAGTAGCACCGTGGCTAATAATTAACACCTCATACATCAACCTTGTCCCCTTGCAGACACACTTACCAAAATACCCTCCTACTGTCTCTGTACGTTCTTCCTACCTACCAATTAGATTGTAAGCTCTTCGGAGGAGGGACTCCTCTTCCTAGATGTTACATTTATGTCTGAAGCAGTAATTCCCATGACCTGTTATTTGTATTATTTGTTATTTATATGATTGTCACATGTATTATTACTGTGAAGTGCTATGTACATTAATGGCGCTATATAAATAAAGATATATATACATATATATACAAAAAATGGAAAGGACAGCGCTCAAGGAAACGAAATAATCCTATTAAATCATATCTGATGTTAGAAGCTAGAATAATTAAGTGAAATAACACCTTAAGACTAGAAGATATAAGGAACATATACTTAAATAGCATAAAAGTCCAAGCTGTATGGATGTAAACCCCAATCGGTCCTTGGGAGGAAACTGGCTGCCTTCTCCGTCGAGAAAAACAAATCCCAAATTAGAATCTAGAAAAGGGAGAGAGAAAAAGAGAAGGGGCTCTCTCCTTGTACATACTGCTGGGAAAAATGTAATAAAAGGTTCAAATCCCCAATAGTTCAACTCACACACAGGAAATATGATGCATTTATGAGGGCAACACTCAAACACCGCCTCGGTCCCTTGTACCTTCACGATCTCCCGCCTGCTCGATCCGTGGTGTGGGTCTTCTCTCAAGGACCAGAAACCGGGAGTAGAAGTTGTGTCCTTCAGACTGAGCCCACCCGCAATGTGCCTCACTGCCTGGAGATTCCCCCTTCTTCCACCCATGTCATTCGGGGGAATTAGCTCCATCTTTAGTGGGGATCTGGTTCGTAGGAAGGTGCCACTCTAACCGTTTCAGCCGGGGACAGAGTAGAATACACCTAACGCGTTTCGTTGCGTCCTTGCAATATCGTCAGGGGTTAAGGCTGTCTTGGATCTGCCCATATTTGAAGCTGTAATAGCCAGCTGATGCTTATCAAGAAGAATTTACCTAATAGCTATTCATGGTAATCTTGATGATTATAATGCTAGACTATTATGGTAATATCCAACACTTCCTTAAAAATGATGCACCACAGAGATATAATTAAAACACCACAAATATAAAAAAGGAATTGTCTTCTAGAGTATAAATATTCACACAATTGGAACATAATGATAAACAACATGATTAATGCTCTGGAAAAAAAATACCAATTAATAGATCGTTAGAAATAGCTAAATACCATACGAAGAAAGATATATTTCAAATACATCCAATGATATATCTATATTGCACAGAGCGTGCAAACCAAGATCACAACAGAAGAATAATATTAACAGCCTACTAAATCCAGCTGTATAACAGGATAGAGAGAGCCAAAGGTAGATCAATGAATATAGATACTAATTTTTAATAAAAAAAAATATATATATATAAATGAAAAACATTCCTAGAAATCACTGGGAATATAAGGATTTTGAATAAATAAATGAAACAATGAATACTGAAATAATATAATTAAATTAAATGCTTGTATATGTAAACTAAAACTATAAATAACTACAATAA
Source organism: Ascaphus truei (assembly GCF_040206685.1). Lineage (NCBI taxonomy): Eukaryota > Metazoa > Chordata > Amphibia > Anura > Ascaphidae > Ascaphus > Ascaphus truei. The sequence continues at coordinate 46,683,141 of NC_134488.1, read as the reverse complement.
AAATGACGGATGAATACATCATAAAGGAAGGGAGCAATAAATGCTTAGCACAGGCCTCCCAAGACGAGACACCCATATGCAGGGACAGAGGGACCCAGCAAAGGTTTAAAGAATAGTACTTGCATCGATGCACTCATTGAACCCTTCTGGAGATAAAGTACCCAATGTATGGATCCAAAAGGTTTCTTTGGCACACAACCTTTTAAATCTATCTCCCCCTAATAAAGAGGGAGGAAACGTTTCCAAACCCATAATAGTCATAGATTTTTTTCTGATGTACTTCCAATGTACTTCCATGTACATATACATATACATATACATATACATACATACATACATACATACATACATACATACATACATACTGTACATACATACATACGCGACCAACAGGTCAGTTTTTCAGGATATCCTTGCTTCAGCACAGGCAGTGCAGTTGAACACTGAGCCACTGATTGAGCCACCTGTGCAGAAGCAGGGATATCCAGCAAACCTGACCTGTTGGTGACCCTTGAGGACCGGAGTTTGCCACCTCTGATGTACTCCATGTGGAACTATTACGTTCTTGATACTTCAGACATACGTGTAGTTCTATAATGGAGAAGTGCCCGGGCGCTACCTCAAATGGAAGTGGTGGGGAAAACCAAACTTGTAAAAAATGTATAAAACCTTGTTGTGGTGTTTTTGGTTCCCACTTGTCTTCTTAATGCCCTCCTATGACTCAGACCCCCACAGGATCTATCCGAGATCCTTAGTGGTAATGGAAACAGAAAAAGAAGGGGGAGGACAGGTTAGGGGATGATGGAGGGTATCGGTATTTTCAATGAAGTATGAAATACAGATATAACAATACCCAAGCTTTCTTAGCTGTAGTGTGGGGAAGGCGGTATAACAAAGGTTAAAGAGATAAAACTTACACGGCCCTGTGTAAGGTTCTAACCTTAATTTTCTAACCTTATTGAACATAACAACCTTCAGATTACAGATTTTTTTCCCCCATTTTCATTGTGTCTGTCACTTTATGGTTAATTGAATCTTAACACCACGGATAAATCTGTGCATTACTGTGTTTTGAGGGAAAATGAAAGCACGCCAACAGATTATTCAGTTATTAATATTAAATATAAATCACACAGACTGCAAGGACAGAGGGAATTGCTTTAATTATTAATTGGCCAAAACAGAGACACAAATTAATATCTTTTTACTGCAACCTAATAAACAATGCATAAGAATCACTGTAAAATCATGAAAGCATAGTCTCACACCAGGGGTACACAAACTTTTTGCCCTGCGCCCCCCTGCCTGCTCTCCCTCACTGCTCGCATCCCCCTTACCTAGTCTGAAGAGTAAAATGACGCAGTGGGGTCATGTGACATCACGTCACCCCGCGGCGTCATTTGATGCCATGTTGCCATGGCGACGCATCACCCAAGCTGAATGAGTCACCAATTTGCGCACCCCTTTTCTACATTACTCTCATAATCTACGTCTCTACACCTCCCTTATTACTTCCTCTCACTCCTGTCTCCAAAAATTCTCCCGTCCTGCACCCCAACTCCGGAATTCTCCCGTCGTGCACCCCAACTCCAGAATTCTCCCCTCCTGCACCCCAATTCTCGAATTCTCCTGTCCTGCACCCCAACTCTGGAATTCTCCCATCCTGCACCCCAACTCTGGAATTCTCCCATCCTGCACCCCAACTCCAGAATCCTTCCCGTCCTGCACCCCAGCTCCGGAATTCTCTCCCACACACGATCAGACTCTCCCTCACCAGGCAGACATTTAAAAGTTCTTTGTGTAGCAGGGTACCCCCTGGCTACTAAGTCTACCCTATGGGCTTGCAGTAAACCCTGGTGTTCACAGGTTTGCCAGTAGTTATCATGGGGTTTTCCCCTTCATCCTTTAGAGCTGCGCTTGAGTGACAGCAGGGGGTGGCATATCCTGTTGTGGCTGGGCCAACAGGATGCCCGCCGTCTGGCTGTCCTTAAGGGCAGGACAGCCCTAAAGTTAGTTGTTGTGACTTCCCCATGAGGAAGGCAGGTCACGTCTGGGAGCCTGAGATTGGGGACTTCCTATGTGCTCTTCCCTCCGGGAAGGAGTAGAGTGACTATACCTCTGCCTCCGCAAGAGGGGTGGGGAAGAACTTGGATGGCTGTGGCTGCCCTAGGCCCATAGTGACTGTCCAGGGACTATCTCCAGTGATACCTGAGAGAAGAGACTGTGATCCGGTAGGTGACTGCTGAGTACCTGTATTACTGCAATAAGAGTAGTAATAAACCTGTTCCTGTTTTGCAATATACCTCCTACCTGGTGTGTGATCTAATCGGGGGGGGGGGAGAGTACAAGTTCTACCGTGGGAGATTGCCTCCATATCCCTGGAGCCTACGGTAGACGGAGGCGCTGCACTGCTAAGTATTACATGGGATATGGACCCCAGAAGCCTGTTCCTGAGTCCCAAAGTTACCGCGGATGATTCAGCCCTCTTGTTGCCAGCAGGTATGTACCACAAACACCCAGTAATGGCCCCGATCTGTGATTGGGGTGGGAACACTGTTACATTTGGTGGCGCTGCTGAGATCGAGTACAATAACGGGACAGGCTTAAAGCAAAACAAAGCTGAAAGTGATGAAATACGCTTCCAGAACAAGTACTAATTGAAAGAAGGAAGCTATGTGCATTCAGGAGGACAGAAACCTTGCAAAGCACGACCTAGACGGCCCTAAAGGGTGAATGGATCTGGAGACAATGGCTATTGCTGTTCTAAGTCGCCATGAAGAGGGTCCGCGAGGTCGGCAGCTATCAGGGCGGTGTAAGAGTACCAAAAAGGGAAGGACCCAGAGTACTACTAGCCAGTAGCCAGACTAAAGAACCACAGAGTGCTTGTAATGGACTAATATCGTGTATAGCGTATTGAGATGGAGCTTTGCTAGCCTGGGGTACAACCTACTCTTGGAAGATTGCTAATCTACATGCCGCAGAGATCACACCAAATGAGTTCCCGCCAAAACCATGCAGACCGGGTGGTCCAGTTGCAAACGGAAGAAACCAGTGTTGTGGACTGACGCGAAAGCCATAACACCGCCCTTTGTGTGCGGTTTCGGACTTCTGGTTCCACCAGGGGGAGCAGCCCAGGAGGACATTGCGCTTATCGGTACGTCTACAGATGACGTGCCTGCTCTTCAGATCAAGGAGCCTGTCATAACAATCCAGGTTCAACCCGTAGGTGAACACATTCAAGATGGCGTCTGTTTTCCCACCGATGGCTGTGCTCGGCGTGGGTGTTGAAATCCGTGCTACTGGGTGTACCCTATTCCCGCGGACTTGGGATCCGCCTAAGGCACGAAAGCCAGGACTCCACCCCAGCGATGTGATTTGCTCATCCATGAGTCAGTCACGTCATGTCACTGTGGGACCCTCCTCTCATCTCCACCAGAGGGAGGGGCCATGGTAACAATCAATGCTCTTTGACTACCAAAGACAAGGGAGGAGTCGGAAGTGCCCGACCGCACCCTCAGTTCTTCGGAGCCAGCAGCCACAGCGGAACTACTCTACCTGTGCTTCTGCCTCCACGCACTTTGTTCTGATCCAAAATGACGGACTATGCCGCAGGACATTGCTCTTTGCCCGGGGGATACCTAGAAGTAATAGCTGGGGATGCCGCCTGCTTGCTGTGTCTATGCTCAAATTGTGCTTATCCAGGTAAAGACCTGGTATTGGGATCAACATGCCCTGCCTGTGGTGCCAGTTACTTCACACCCCGTGTGCCATCGTCTACGTCCTGCTTGCCTGGCAACCTGATCGACTTTGATACAGGGTCAGACGATGGAGAAGCTTCTGTTCGTACAGCAGAGGTAAGCTCAGTATCCGAGACGGTTCCACAATTGGAGCCGATCCATGAGCGAGCCACCGAGCCAAAAGCCACATCCAGCATGTGCCGCAGCTCGGCTCCAATGATGTCGCCACCACCACCGGTGAGTGGTTCTACTCTTGTCCTTAAAGACGAGGACTTTGCCGGAGATCCCAGGCAATGGCACAGCATAGTCTGGATGTCTCATCTGGGAGGAGTGGAGAAGTAGCGGAGTATTTCGTGGGTGTCAAAAATCGATGATCCGAGCAGCAGCCGGACTGAGCCTCAAGTGCTCATCGGGGTTCCAGTTTACCCACGGAGCGGTGAGGACCCACCTCCTTATTTCCAGCAGGACCCGATGGCAATACCAGCTAACCTAGTATCCTCCACTGCCAGTTCCGATGCCGAGGAGGAAGGCAGCGAGGCAGATCGAGATTCTGGGATACTAGGATCTGATGACGTCCCTCCGACGGCGACCGCCGGGGCGGATGAGAAAGGGTCGATTTCCGCTCCGGTGAGTACCGCCCCTGTTACCTTTGCTTCTACAAGAGGGCTTTGTAAGCTTTTTGGACGTTCTAAAGCTCCCAGCCCAGTTGCGGTGTTACCACTCATACGTGAGACTTTGGCTGAGCACCAGAACTATGCTAAGGAACAATCTTTTCCGCCGCCAGCAGAGTCCTTTATTGCTGGCATGGAGGGATCCTCTCCTTGGGAAATTGAACGAATTAACAACCATGTTTCTCATGTTCCTATAGAGACTGTTTTGCCTGAACCAGATATGCACGCGAATGTCAAGCGTATGGCTAGGTGGGAAAGAAACAGAATAAGGTCTGAGCTCTATTTTCAGGGACCAGTAGGAGAAGATATAGAGTTCGAGTATAGTACAGGGGATGAGGCTATTTTCTTTAGCTCAGACGAGAGTGAGGACAGTGAGCCTTACACCAAAGAGAGGGCGTTAAGGGGTTTCTCTGATAGAGTCATTAAGGATGATTCACTGATAATTCATGTAAAACATGCGCCCAGAATTCTATCTGCACTACGTGATGATTCACCACAGTGGGTTAGTGAGATTATGGTATCGTATAATTCAGATTGGAGTATGCCTAAATCAGACAAAAGGGCTCATGGGTTAACCTATAAGGATATTTCTGCATACATAGACTCCTTGCCTACTACTTTGCCGGGTTGTGGGTGCCCTTTGTGTTACCAGGAATGTCGTTCAGTGGTTGCTGTAAATCCAGTAGGCCATGCTGTACGCAGACCACCATAACGGGGTAACTTTAGTAACTGTGTCCGGTAGTTCAAAGCATTTGTTAGCTATAAGAACCGGAGCACTAGTAATATAAACAAGGTTCCCCAGGTTAGGAGGTTACACAGGGTAGTCATTTATATGCCCTGCAAATAAAACCCTAATGTACTTTGTTCATTAAAAAAATGTATGTATGTGTTTACAGACTATGTATACTCAAATACCTTGGTATATGCTGTTTTTCACAGAGAACGTATACAGTAGCATGCATATTAATGTGATATTCATGTGAAATGTTATTTTGTTGTTCAGGTTACATCAGAGATGGTACCTGAAAATGAAGAACCCCAAGCGGGGACGTTGGTATTTCCACCAGAGGGAGAGTGTAGCGGGGTACCCCCTGGCTACTAAGTCTACCCCATGGGCTTGCAGTAATCCCCAGTGTTCACAGGTTTGCCAGTAGTTATCACGGGGTTTTCCCCTTCATCCTTTGGTGCTGTGCTTGAGTGACAGCAGGGGGTGGCATATCCTGTTGTGGCTGGGCCAACGGGATGCCCGCCCTCTGGTTGTACTTAAGGGCAGGACCACCCTAAAGGTTAGTTGTTGTTGTCCTTCCCCATGAGGAAGGCAGGTCATCTCTGGGAGCCTGAGATTGGGGCCTTCCTATGTGCTCTTCCCTCCAGGGAGGAGTAGAGTGACTATACCTCTGCCTCCGCAAGGGAGGTGGGGAAGAGCTAGGATGGCTGTGGGTGCCCTAGGCCCGTAGTGACTGTCCAGGGACTATCTCCGGTGTTACCTGAGAGAAGAGACTGTGATCCGGCAGGTGACTGCTGAGTACCTGTATTACTGCACTAAGTAGTAATAAACCTCTTCCTGTTTGCAATATACCTCCGGCCTGGTATGTGATCCTACTGGGGAGAGTACAAGTTCTACCGTGGGAGATCGCCTCCATATCCCTGGAGCCTATGGCAGATGGAGGCGCTGCACTGCTAAGTATTACGTGGGGTATGGACCCCAGAAGCCTGTTCCTGAGTCCCAAAGTTACCGCGGACGACTCGGCCCTCCTGTTGCCAGCAGGTATGCACCACAAACACCCAGTAATGGCCCCGATCTGCGATTGGGGGGGGGAGGAGAACACTGTTACACTTATAAACACTTTTTTGAGGGGATTTAATCCTACACTCTCCAGCTGTTCATAGCCAAACCCTTGGTAAGAAACTCACACACTTCCCTCCTTGTAGAGTGTAAGCTCCTTGGCACCGGAAACTCATTCCTTTTGTCTCCCTTTGTTTATACATATATGTTCGCTGGTGTCATGCAATGTTATTGTCCTCCTTCCCACATTGTACTACACTGCGGCATATGTTCCCGCTCATTACATAATAAACAGACATTAATGAAATATATGTGTGATCATTATATGCATACAGCACTCCTCCACTTAACAACTTTAGTGCCAGAGACCCAGCAACACATTGCAAATATGGGAGGAGGCGGCCATCTTTTATGTCGCACACAGAAAAAGTGAGAGTAATAGAGTAATCAAACGAGGCCATTTATTTATTTATTGTTAAACAGAATTGAAGCCGGGGTCTCCGGGGCTGCACCCCAGTAATTTCAGCTCCGGGGACCCCCTGCTTCCGAAGATTCTTACCTCCGTAGGGGGTGCCGGCATCTGCTGCAAGTGTATAGTTCCCACGTCACGTGGGCCAATAGGAAGCCACGCCGGATGACATCACGGCTTCCTATTGGCCCGCAGGGCTTGGGAGCTCTCAAAAGCGGCCATTATATGAACCCGTGCTACCGAGCAGGAGCAAATACCGGCGCCGCCTATGGAGGTCTGTATCTCCGGAATCTGGGGGTCCCCAGAGCTGACATTCATGGGGTTCAGCTCCGGAGACCCCCGGCTTCAACCCTGTGTCAAAAATAAACTAACAAAGGAAAATCAAACGAGCGCTAAGATTGCGGTTTTAATGTGTTTATGTTGCTTTGGTTTTAAAATACAAACAATTAGCTATTACAGTAAGTTCACGTTGTTTGTTGTTACAGCCTATCTGTGGGTGCGCCTCTAATAATTGCTATTTTCATTTCTCTCCCTGCTCCAGCAATTAACAGGACTGCTTTTATTAACATCTTGCGATGCCTCAAAGACACATCGCAGCATATGAGTAGCACCGCGGCTGACACTATACACCTGGTACATTAACCCCGGCCCCCTGCAGACGCACTTCCCAGAACGCCCTCCTACTGTCTCTCTACGTTCTCCCCACCAATTAGACTGTAAGCTCCTCGGGGCAGTGACTCCTTTTCCTAACGTTACTTTTATGTTTGAAGCACTTATTCCCATTAAGTGTTATTTGTATTACTTGTTATTTATATGGTTGTCGCGTGTATGACTGCTGTGACGCGCTGTGTACATTAATGGCGCTATATAAATAAAGACCTGCATGCATCTTGTGCTTTCTAAATCCCCCACTAGATGTCAGTGCTGCACCTCAATCTACTTGTGAGTTTATTTAGACGGCTGATCTTGTATCTGTTGCAAGGTCGAACAATCCGAGTTTTGTACCGTCCAGGGCCGCCAACAAAAATCTTGGGGCCCGGGACAAATGCAAGGAGCAGGCCCCCCCCCCTAAATCCCCCCCACCCGTAGCACACCTACCATGATTTATTTTTTTTGAGGGCGCAAATTTTACTTAAATGGCAGTGTTGCGAGCCCTATTTCACACCTCGCGAGCCCCCCCATTTTACACCTTATGAGCCCCCTCTATTTCCCTCCCTTTTCCCATTATTTCTCTCCCCGCCGTCTCACCTCACTCCCCCCCCCTCATCAATTACCCCACTCTCCCTCAATCCCTGCCCCCCGCCTCACATGTATTTCTCTCCCCTCAATCCCTCTTTTCCTCACTCCCCCCCACACTCCCTCTCCCCCCTCTCCTCTCCCCTTCCATCAATTACAGCACTCTCACTTAGTTCCCTCCCCCCTCACATAATTCCCCCCCACAAAATATATACCCCCAAAAAAACAACCCCAATGCAAAAAACATCCCACCCCCAAATAAATACAAAAAAATCTGCTACCCCCAAATATATACAACCCCCCAAACACATACAAAAAAATCCGCTACCCCAAAATATATACAACCCCCCACCTCCCCAAATATATACAAACCCAACTAAATAAATACAAAAAAACACCTCCACAATAAATATAAAAAAGACCGCCAATGCATATAAAAAGACCACCACTTCACCCAATACATCTAAAAAGACAGTATGTGTTGGTGTGGTATATACAGTGTATGTTGGTGTGGTATATACAGTGTGCGTTGGTGGGGTATATACAGTGTATGTTGGTGTGGTATATACAGTGTGTGTTGGTGGGGTATATACAGTGCATGTTGGTGTGGTATATACAGTGTGTCTTGGTGTGGTATATACAGTGTGTGTTGGTGGGGTATATACAGTGTATGTTGGTGTGGTATATACAGTGTGCGTTGGTGGGGTATATACAGTGTATGTTGGTGTGGTATATACAGTGTGTGTTGGTGGGGTATATACAGTGTGTGTTGGTGGGGTATATACAGTATGTGTTGGTGGGGTATATATAGTGTGCGTTGGTGGGGTATATACAGTGTATGTTGGTGTGGTATATACAGTGTGTGTTGGCGTATATATACAGTGAATGTTGGTGTAGTATATACAGTGTGCGTTGGTGATGTTGGTGTAGTATATACAGTGTGCGTTGGTGGGGTATATACAGTGTGTGTTGGTGGGGTATATACAGTGTGTGTTGGTGGGGTATATACAGTGTATGTTGGTGGGGTATATACAGTGTGTGTTGGTGGGGTATATACAGTGTATGTTGGTGGGGTATATACAGTGTGTGTTGGTGGGGTATATACAGTGTGTGTTGGTGGGGTATATACAGTGTATGTTGGTGGGGTATATACAGTGTGCGTTGGTGGGGTATATACAGTGTATGTTGGTGTGGTATATACAGTGTGTTGGTGGGGTATATACAGTGCATGTTGGTGTGGTATATACAGTGTGTCTTGGTGTGGTATATACAGTGTGTGTTGGTGGGGTATATACAGTGTATGTTGGTGTGGTATATACAGTGTGCGTTGGTGGGGTATATACAGTGTATGTTGGTGTGGTATATACTGTGTGTGTTGGTGGGGTATATACAGTGTGTGTTGGTGGGGTATATACAGTATGTGTTGGTGGGGTATATATAGTGTGCGTTGGTGGGGTATATACAGTGTATGTTGGTGTGGTATATACAGTGTGTGTTGGCGTATATATACAGTGTATGTTGGTGTAGTATATACAGTGTGCGTTGGTGATGTTGGTGTAGTATATACAGTGTGCGTTGGTGGGGTATATACAGTGTGTGTTGGTGGGGTATATACAGTGTGTGTTGGTGGGGTATATACAGTGTATGTTGGTGGGGTATATACAGTGTGTGTTGGTGGGGTATATACAGTGTATGTTGGTGGGGTATATACAGTGTGTGTTGGTGGGGTATATACAGTGTGTGTTGGTGGGGTATATACAGTGTATGTTGGTGGGGTATATACATTGTGTATTGGTGGGGTATATACAGTGTATGTTGGTGGGGTATATACAGTGTGTGTTGGTGAGGTATATACAGTGTGCGTTGGTGGGGTACATACCGTGTGTGTTGGTGGGGTATACACAGTGTGTGTTGGTGAGGTATATACAGTGTGTGTTGGTGGGGTATATACAGTGTGTGTTGGTGAGGTATATACAGTGTGCGTTGGTGGGGTATATACAGTGTGTGTTGGTGGGGTATATACAGTGTGTGTTGGTGGGGTATATACAGTGTATGTTGGTGGGGTATATACAGTGTGTGTTGCTGGGGTATATACAGTGTATGTTGGTGGGGTATATACAGTGTGTGTTGGTGGGGTATATACAGTGTGTGTTGTTGGCGTATATATACAGAGTGTGTTGATGAGGTATATACCGTGTGTGTTGTTGGCGTATATATACAGTTTGTGTTGGTGAGGTATATACCGTGTGTGTTGGTGGGGTATATACCGTGTGTGTTTGTGGGGTATATACAGTGTGTGTTGGTGAGATATATACAGTGTGTGTTGGTGGGGTTTATACAGTGTGTGTTGGTGAGGTATATACAGTGTGTGTTAGTGAGATATCTACAGTGTGTGTTGGTGAGGTATATACCGTGTGTGTTGGTGGGTTATATAGAGTGTGTGTTGGTAAGTTGTATATACAGTGTGTGTTGGTGGGGTATATACAGTGTGTTGGTGGGTATATACAGTGTGTGTTGGTGGGGTATATACAGTGTGTTGGTGGGGTACATACAGTGTTTGTTGGTGGGGTATATACAGTGTTTGTTGGTGGGGTATATACAGTGTGTGTTGGTGGGGTATATACAGTGTGCGTTGGTGGGGTATATACAGTGTGCGTTGGTGGGGTATATACAGTGTGTGTTGGTGGGGTATATACAGTGTGCGTTGGTGGGGTATATACAGTGTGTGTTGGTGGGGTATATTCAGTGTGCGATGGTGGGGTATATACAGTATGTGTTGGTGGGGTATATACAGTGTGTGTTGGTGGGGTATATTCAGTGTGCGATTGTGGGGTATATACAGTATGTGTTGGTGGGGTATATTCAGTGTGCGTTGGTGGGGTATATACAGTATGTGTTAGTGGGGTATATACAGTATGTGTTGGTGGGGTATATGCAGTGTGTGTTGGTGGGGTATATACATTATGTGTTGGTGGGGTATATACAGTGTGTGTTGGTGGGGTACATACAGTGTTTGTTGGTGGGGTATATATAGTGTGTGTTGGTGGGGTATATACAGTGTGTTGGTGGGGTATATACAGTGTGTGTTGGTGGGGTATATACAGTGTGTGTTGGTGGGGTATATACAGTGTGTGTTGGTGGGGTTTATACAGTGTGTGTTGGTGAGGTATATACAGTGTGTGTTAGTGAGATATCTACAGTGTGTGTTGGTGAGGTATATACCGTGTGTGTTGGTGGGTTATATAGAGTGTGTGTTGGTAAGTTGTATATACAGTGTGTGTTGGTGGGGTATATAAAGCGTGTGTTGGTGGGGTATATACAGTGTGTCATGGTGGGTTATATACAGTGTGTGTTGGTGGGGTATATACAGTGTGTTGGTGGGGTATATGCAGTGTGTGTTGGTGGGGTATATACAGTGTGTGTTGGTGGGGTATATACAGTGTGTTGGTGGGGTACATACAGTGTTTGTTGGTGGGGTATATACAGTGTTTGTTGGTGGGGTATATACAGTGTGTGTTGGTGGGGTATATACAGTGTGCGTTGGTGGGGTATATACAGTGTGCGTTGGTGGGGTACATACAGTGTGTGTTGGTGGGGTATATACAGTGTGCGTTGGTGGGGTATATACAGTGTGTGTTGGTGGGGTATATTCAGTGTGCGATGGTGGGGTATATACAGTATGTGTTGGTGGGGTATATACAGTGTGTGATGGTGGGGTATATTCAGTGTGCGATGGTGGGGTATATACAGTATGTGTTGGTGGGGTATATACAGTGTGTGTTGGTGGGGTATATTCAGTGTGCGATGGTGGGGTATATACAGTATGTGTTGGTGGGGTATATTCAGTGTGCGTTGGTGGGGTATATACAGTATGTGTTAGTGGGGTATATACAGTATGTGTTGGTGGGGTATATGCAGTGTGTGTTGGTGGGGTATATACATTATGTGTTGGTGGGGTATATACAGTGTGTGTTGGTGGGGTACATACAGTGTTTGTTGGTGGGGTATATATAGTGTGTGTTGGTGGGGTATATACAGTGTGTTGGTGGGGTATATACAGTGTGTGTTGGTGGGGTATATACAGTGTGTGTTGGTGGGGTATATACAGTGTGTGTTGGTGGGGTATTTACAGTGTGTTGGTGGGGTATATACAGTGTGTGTTGGTGCGGTATATACAGTGTGCGTTGGTGGGGTATATACAGTGTGCATTGGTGGGGTATATACAGTATGTGTTGGTGGGGTATATACAGTGTGTGTTGGTGGGGTATATACAGTGTGTGTTGGTGGGGTATATACAGTGTGTGTTGGTGGGGTATATACAGTGTGTGTTGGTGGGGTAGATACAGTGTGTTGGTGGGGTAGATACAGTGTGTGTTGGTGGGGTAGATACAGTGTGTGATGGTGTGGTATATACAGTGTGTGATGGTGGGGTACATACAGTGTGTGTTGGTGGGGTAAGTGTGTGATGGTGGGGTATAAACAGTATGTGTTAGTGGGGTATATACAGTGTGTGTTGGTGGTGGGATATATACAGTGTGTGTTAGTGGGGTATATACAGTATGTGTTAGTGGGGTATATACAGTGTGTGTTAGTGGGGTATATACAGTATGTGTTAGTGGGGTACATACAGTATGTGTTAGTGGGGTATATACAGTGTGTGTTAGTGGGGTATATAAAGCGTGTGTTAGTGGGGTATATACAGTGTGGCAGGTTATACGTGTCTGTTATTGGGGGCAGAGGGAGAGGATAATGGAAATGGGAGATAGAAGAAACGAGCCTGACACAGTAAGGAGAATAGGGCCCGCACTGTTAATAGGACCGCACTGTTAATAGGACCGCACTGTTAATAGGACCGCACTGTTAATAGGACCGCACTGTTAATAGGACCGCACTGTTAATAGGACCGCACTGTTAATAGGACCGCAATGTTAATAGGACCGCACTGTTAATAGGACCGCACTGTTAATAGGACCGCACTGTTAATAGGACCGCACTGTTAATAGGACCGCACTGTTAATAGGACCGCACTGTTAATAGGGCCCGCACTGTTAATAGGGCCGCACTGTTAATAGGACCCGCACTGTTAATAGGGCCGCACTGTTAATAGGACCCGCACTGTTAATAGGGCCGCACTGTTAATAGGACCCGCACTGTTAATAGGACCCGCACTGTTAATAGGGCCGCACTGTTAATAGGACCCGCACTGTTAATAGGACCCGCACTGTTAATAGGACCCGCACTGTTAATAGGGCCGCACTGTTAATAGGACTGCACTGTTAATAGGACCCGCACTGTTAATCTGAGTGACGTCTCATGGAATCTTTCCAGAAATAGCTCATTTTTTCCCCAGGAAAATGCACTTTTTATCCCTCTTTCTGCTGTTGTTGGGAGCATTCTCTGGAAGTCAGACTGTGGCTCGGTCCCAGCTGGGCTGTAATAGAGAGGTCCGGAGGAGTGACGCTCTGCAGCACAGGGAGGGAGGGGGAGGGGGGTGCAGTCATTTCATCGCTCATGTGATACTGTGAACGCTTTGAAGTTTGAGTTAACCCCTTCGCTGCGAGACGCACCATCCAAATACTGGCAGCGTGTCATGTCTCTCTCTCGCTGAGCGGCACAGGCGGTGAACGCAGAACAGGCCTGAGGTGTCTTATGTATTAGCACCACTTAGCCAATCTGGCCCATAATATACTCTCTATTAACCACGGTCCATATGCGCATTATTGCATGATCGCCGTCTGGTCAATTGGTGTTTGGGGTGTTACAGTATACGCAGGGAACTTGCACTAAATGTCTCACAAGAGAGCAATGGTGCTATAACCCAGGAGGTGCTCAACTCCAGTCCTCAAGCCCTCTCCCCCCCCCCCCCAACAGGTTAGGTTTTCAGGATATCCCAGCTTCAGCACAGGTGGCTCAATCAGTCTCTGCTTCAGCACAGGTGGCTCAATCAGTCCCTGCTGCAGCACAGGTGGCTCAATCAAAGGCTGTCTTCAACTCCTGAAAACCTGACCTGTTGGGGGTTGGGGGGGGGGGGAGGAGGGCTTGAGGACTGGAGTTGAGCGCCCTGCTATAAGTAAAACCTCGGAGCATCCCTGTTGTGTGTCAGTGCAACATTAGCAGGTGGAGGAACCAGTGAAGCTCAGGATGATGAGATAAAGCACCAGTGCCCGGCTAGTGCCACACCGAGACCTGAGCCCGTGCTGTCACACTCAGGTCCCAGGGTATCCTGGCTGGCAATAATCTTGCACTTCTGTGGACCGTGGAGACTTACAGAATCTGATATTTCTCACTGAAAGTCTGTTTTTTGGGCAGTCTAACTGATTTTTTAGCATCTTATAGACTTCAGTGGAGTCTTCTAACCCGATGAACCAACCTGCTCTTTGCTCTGGAACTAGAAGGTCCCCAGAGGCTGCTCTCCACTCTGGAACTAGAAGGTCCCCAGAGGCTGCTTTCCGCTCTGGAACTAGAAGGTCCCCAGAGGCTGCTTTCCGCTCTGGAACTAGACGGTCCCCAGAGGCTGCTCTCCGCTCTGGAACTAGACGGTCCCCAGAGGCTGCTCTCCGCTCTGGAACTAGAAGGTCCCCAGAGGCTGCTCTCCGCTCTGGAACTAGAAGGTCCCCAGAGGCTGCTCTCCGCTCTGGAACTAGAAGGTCCTCAGAGGCTGCTCTCCGCTCTGGAACTAGAAGGTCCCCAGAGGCTGCTCTCTGCTCTGGAATTAGAAGGTCCCCAGAGGCTGCTTTCCGCTCTTGAACTAGAAGGTCCCCAGAGGCTGCTCTCCGCTCTGGAACTAGAAGGTCCCCAGAGGCTGCTCTCCGCTCTGCAACTAGAAGGTCCCCAGAGACTGCTCTCCGCTCTGGAACTAGAAGGTCCCCAGAAGCTGCTCTCCGCTCTGGAACTAGAAGGTCCCCATAGGCTGCTCTCCGCTCTGAAACTAGAAGGTCCTCAGAGGCTGCTCTCTGCTCTGGAACTAGAAGGTCCCCAGAGGCTGCTCTCTGCTCTGGAACTAGAGGGTCCCCAGAGGCTGCTCTCCGCTCTGGAACTAGAAGGTCCCCAGAGGCTGCTCTCCGCTCGGGAACTAGAAGGTCTCCAGAGGCTGCTCTCCGCTCTGGAACTAGAAGGTCCCCAGAGGCTGCTCTCCGCTCTGGAACTAGAAGGTCCACAGAGGCTGCTCTCCGCTCTGGAACTAGAAGGTCCCCAGAGGCTGCTCTCCGCTCTGGAACTAGAAGGTCCCCAGAGGCTGCTCTCCGCTCTGGAACTAGAAGGTCCCCAGAGGCTGCTCTCCGCTCTGGAACTAGAAGGTCCCCATAGGCTGCTCCCTGCTCTGGGGGAAACTTTAATTCAGTGGTCAAATAAAATCAAACAATAGTGAGCCGGCAGGACAGCTACTTTATAATACCATTTATTTTAGTTCAGAACCCCAAACTTCACTGATTTGTGACCTTATATGTCACTATATCTTTGATGACACAGAATGTAGGGGTGCCAGGTGTCCAGTATTGAACCACACTGTCCTGTATTGGGACACCCAGTCCAGTAATTAGAGATAATTATTACGTATGTATTACGTTTCTAGACATAGTGACCTGAATATGGATTTCCACAAGCAGGGCTGTTGCTACGGCATTGGGCAGCTTCATCCATCTTGATTGGCTGCTGCGTAATGCAGCCAATCAGGAGAAGGTGTCAGGAGCCTGGGGCTGGGGCCAAGGAGAGGAGGAAACGGCATGGAGCAGAGAGGTGAGAGGGGGGAGGGGGTGTTTGTGTTGAGTTCGTTGCACCTTTCACCATGGTGACCAGTATTTTTGGAGAAGCCACCAGGCAACCCCTACATAGAGGTTGGTTGACAATTCTGCACAGATTTAAAAAGGTAGTAAGTTTGGAATAAGTTGACCGAGCGCATTGGGACCATCTTGTGTTTTGTGAACCCTAATAATACACAGAAAAGACATACTGTTAGCTGAAATCTTTTTCTAAGAAATACAGTTAGGCCGGAAAACGCGTTTCATTTTCTGTGTTTCTGGCTCACTAGTGACCTCCATTATTAAGGGTCAGCCCCACGTAGCAGGTAAAAAAAAGAAAAGTGGAACAACGTATTCAGTGTAACAAGCTCCGATTTATACCTTACTTAAATACGTGCTCTTTTCTGCTGAATAATGCGCGTTTTGCTTTTCTCCGGGAATTCACCCATATCACTGCCTTTGTTTACCTGTCTGACTAATAACGCCTCCTTCATTACTTTGCAAACATCGGAACAGAGCTAAGCTAGCAATTTTCATGAGTGACAGGCTTTTCACCAGAAGACATTGGATAAAGTATGTAAAAACCCAACCAAAGCTTCTTTTTTTTTTTTTGGTCACCATGGCAATGTTACAAGTTTCAAATATTATTTTCAAATATTTATACTTGGTTACTGTGTTTATATGTGAACTAATTTATTCTGCACTATCGCAACTGGACTAACACAGCTATTTCCGTTTTATTCATATATATATATCCTGACAATGTTGGTATTATATGAATGAGATGAAATTTCTATACCACCATATCTAGTTCACGATATTTTATTGTGATGCTCTGAATGGGGCCTTTATATTTCTACGAGGAAATAAGAAATCGTAGACCTTGTTCCTCTGATTATCTGTAATGAGCGTGACTTCCTGATGAAGCACAAGGCCATGCGAAACGCGTAGTGGTCGTGTTTCACCACAGCTGTTCTTGTCCGCTTTTCCACGTAGCTCCATCAGACACGTCAGCGCCTACCACGTCGGAGTTTCCATCGCTGAAGCACCCAGGAAGAGCTGGATTCGTCCCAGCGCACGGGAGGCAGAGCCGCTCAGCGTCGCACCACCCTGGATGTCTAGCCGGCCCGGCGAGTAGCGAGCAGTGACTCGCTCTCCACACATTACCCCATTGGACGTGTCCACATACTTTTATCACTGTCGATACAATGTTATACTTACCTCCCGTGCACTTTGTGTTTCTTTTCCATTTATACTTGTCTGATTAATTTTTTTAAAGCGTCGGTCAGCTGCCTTTATTATTAACCCTGTCACTGTCCTACGGTTACTTTTGTACAAGAATGAACGGCTGTGCTGCAATATGTTGCAGGCCTCTGTGGCTGCGAAGGGGTTAGCTGAGGGTAGCCTAACTGCTGAAGTGCCTTCCCACAATGAGCTTCATTTCTTAAGGTTGGTCTCATTAAACTGTAAGCCTGTCTTAAGACCTTGTGTGTATGTACAAGCCCCTCTGTTCCCCCGGCCTGAGCTGTCTGTACACCCCTCCCCCCGTGTGTGTATGTACAAGCCCCTCCGTGTCGTCGTCCCCCCCAGCTCTGTCTGTACACCCTGTGTGTATGTAGAAGCCCCTCTGTGCCCCCACTGGTGCTGTCTGTACCCCCTCTGTGTATGTAGAAGCCCGTCCGTGCCCCCAATGGCACTGTCTGTACAGCCCCCCATGTGTATATATAAGCCCCTCCCCCACCCCCCGGCTCTGTCTGTACCTCCTGGGTGTATATAGAAGCCCCTCCATGCCCCCCCCCCACATTGTCTGTACCCCCTGGGTGTATATAGATGCCCAAACGCAACCTCCCCCACCCCCTCCCCGGCGCTGTCTGTAGAAGTGTGTCAGTGGGACCGCTCCCCGGCCCCACATTGGCTGTTCCAGGAGGCAGGACAGTAACGTGTTAGTTTTTAGCTTGAATAACTCCCTTTGAACTCGCTTTGAATTAATGTCACCATGGCAATTGGGACTGCAAGTCCTGTCTCATGTGGCCTCAGTCTCACCCTGCGCCGCCGTGAACTTATCTTCCAACACGGCCCCTTTAGTTGGATAAAACTCTTCTCTGCCAGAGTCCAGCAACACTTAGTTCTGCGTGTTCTTATATCGCTCTGCGTGTTCTTATATCTCTCTGCGTGTTCTTATATCGCTCTGCGTGTTCTTATATCTCTCTGCGTGTTCTTATATCGCTCTGCGTGTTCTTGTATCGCTCTGCGTGTTCTTGTATCGCTCTGCGTGTTCTTGTATCGCTCTGCGTGTTCTTATATCTCTCTGCGTGTTCTTATATCGCTCTGCGTGTTCTTATATCTCTCTGTGTGTTCTTATATCTCTCTGCGTGTTCTTATATCTCTCTGCGTGTTCTTATATCGCTCTGTGTGTTCTTATATCGCTCTGCGTGTTCTTATATCGCTCTGCGTGTTCTTATATCGCTCTGCATGTTCTTATATCGCTCTGCGTGTTCTTATATCGCTCTGCATGTTCTTATATCGCTCTGCGTGTTCTTATATCGCTTTGTGTGTTCTTATATCGCTCTGCATGTTCTTATATCGCTCTGTGTGTTCTTATATCGCTCTGCGTGTTCTTATATCGCTCTGCGTGTTCTTATATCGCTCTGCGTGTTCTTATATCGCTCTGCGTGTTCTTATATCGCTTTGTGTGTTCTTATATCGCTCTGCGTGTTCTTATATCGCTCTGCATGTTCTTATATCGCTCTGCCTGTTCTTATATCGCTCTGCGTATTATATTATATCTCTCTGCATGTTATTATATCGTTCTGAATGTTATTATATCGTTCTGAATGTTATTATATATCTGCATGTTATTATATCGTTCTGAATGTTATTATATCGTTCTGAATGTTATTATATCTCTCTGCGTGTTCTTATATTGATCTGCGTGTTCTTATATTGCTCTGCGTGTTCTTATATTGCTCTGCGTATTATATTATATATCTCTGCATGTTATTATATATCTCTGAAGGTTATTATATCTCTGCATGTTTTTATATCTCAGTTATTATATCTCTGCGTGTTATTATATCTCTGCGTGTTATTATATATCTCTGTGTGTTATTATATCTCTGCGTGTTATTATATCTCTGCGTGTTATTATATCTCTGTGTGTTATTATATCTCTGCGTGTTATTATATCTCTCTGCGTGTTATTATATCTCTGCGTGTTATTATGTCTCTGTGTGTTATTATATCTCTGCTTGTTATTATATCTCTCTGCGTGTTATTATATATCTCTGTGTGTTATTATATCTCTGCGTGTTATTATATCTCTGCGTGTTATTATATCTCTGCGTGGTATTATATCTCTCTGCGTGTTATTATATCTCTCTGCGTGTTATTATATCTCTGCGTGTTATTATGTCTCTGAGTGTTATTATATCTCTGCGTGTTATTATATATCTCTGCGTGTTATATCTCTCTGCGTGTTATTATATCTCTCTGCGTTTTATTATATATCTCTGCGTGTTATTATATCTCTCTGCGTGTTATTATATCTCTGAGTGTTATTATATCTCTCTGCGTGTTATTATATCTCTGCGTGTTATTATATCTCTCTGCGTGTTATTATATCTCTGCATGTTATTATATCTCTCTGCGTGTTATTATATCGCTCTGCGTGTTATTATATCTCTCTGCGTGTTATTATATCGCTCTGCATGTTATTATATCTCTACGTGTTATTATATCTCCCTGCGTGTTATTATATTGCTCTGTGCGTTGTAGCTCTGTGTGTTATTATATCGCACTGCATGTTATTATATCGCTCTGTGTGTTGTAGCTCTGTGTGTTATTATATCGCACTGCATGTTATTATATCGCTCTGCATGTTATTATATCGCTCTGCGTGTTATTATATCGCTCTGCGTGTTATTATATCGCTCTGCATGTTATTATATCTCTACGTGTTATTATATCTCCCTGCATGTTATTATATCGCTCTGTGTGTTGTAGCTCTGTGTGTTATTATATCGCACTGCATGTTATTATATCGCTCTGCATGTTATTATATCGCTCTGCGTGTTATTATATCGCTCTGCGTGTTATTATATCGCTCTGCGTGTTGTAGCTCTGTGTGTTATTATATCGCACTGCATGTTATTATATCGCTCTGCATGTTATTATATCTCTACTTGTTATTATATCTCCCTGCGTGTTATTATATTGCTCTGTGCGTTGTAGCTCTGTGTGTTATTATATCGCACTGCATGTTATTATATCGCTCTGCATGTTATTATATCGCTCTGCGTGTTATTATATCGCTCTGCGTGTTGTAGCTCTGTGTGTTATTATATCGCACTGCATGTTATTATATCGCTCTGCGTGTTGTAGCTCTGCATGTTATTATATCGCACTGCATGTTATTATATCGCACTGCATGTTATTATATCGCTCTGCGTGTTCTTATATCGCTCTGCGTGTTCTTATATCGCTCTGCATGTTCTTATATCGCTCTGCCTGTTCTTATATCGCTCTGCTTATTATATTATATCTCTCTGCATGTTATTATATCTCTCTGCATGTTATTATATCGTTCTGAATGTTATTATATATCTGCGTGTTATTATATCTCTCTGAATGTTATTATATCGTTCTGAATGTTATTATATCTCTCTGCGTGTTATTACATCTCTCTGCGTGTTCTTATATTGCTCTGCGTATTATATTATATATCTCTGCATGTTATTATATATCTCTGAAGGTTATTATATCTCTGCATGTTTTTATATCTCAGTTATTATATCTCTGCGTGTTATTATATCTCTGCGTGTTATTATATATCTCTGTGTGTTATTATATCTCTGCGTGTTATTATATCTCTGCGTGTTATTATATCTCTGCGTGTTATTATATCTCTGCGTGTTATTATATCTCTCTGCGTGTTATTATATCTCTGCGTGTTATTATGTCTCTGTGTGTTATTATATCTCTGCTTGTTATTATATCTCTCTGCGTGTTATTATATATCTCTGTCTGTTATTATATCTCTGCGTGTTATTATATCTCTGCGTGTTATTATATCTCTGCGTGTTATTATATCTCTCTGCGTGTTATTATATCTCTGCGTGTTATTATGTCTCTGAGTGTTATTATATCTCTGCGTGTTATTATATATCTCTGCGTGTTATATCTCTCTGCGTGTTATTATATCTCTCTGCGTTTTATTATATATCTCTGCGTGTTATTATATCTCTCTGCGTGTTATTATATCTCTGAGTGTTATTATATCTCTCTGCGTGTTATTATATCTCTGCGTGTTATTATATCTCTCTGCGTGTTATTATATCTCTGCATGTTATTATATCTCTCTGCGTGTTATTATATCGCTCTGCGTGTTATTATATCTCTCTGCGTGTTATTATATCGCTCTGCATGTTATTATATCTCTACGTGTTATTATATCTCCCTGCGTGTTATTATATTGCTCTGTGCGTTGTAGCTCTGTGTGTTATTATATCGCACTGCATGTTATTATATCGCTCTGTGTGTTGTAGCTCTGTGTGTTATTATATCGCACTGCATGTTATTATATCGCTCTGCATGTTATTATATCGCTCTGCGTGTTATTATATCGCTCTGCGTGTTATTATATCGCTCTGCATGTTATTATATCTCTACGTGTTATTATATCTTCCTGCGTGTTATTATATTGCTCTGTGCGTTGTAGCTCTGTGTGTTATTATATCGCACTGCATGTTATTATATCGCTCTGCGTGTTATTATATCTCCCTGCATGTTATTATATCTCTCTGCATGTTGTAGCTCTGCGTGTTGTAGCTCTGCATGTTATTATATCGCACTGCATGTTATTATATCGCTCTGCGTGTTGTAGCTCTGCATGTTATTTTATCGCACTGCATGTTATTATATCGCTCTGCGTGTTGTAGCTCTGCATGTTATTATATCGCACTGCATGTTATTATATCGCACTGCATGTTATTATATCGCACTTAATGTTATTATATCGCACTGAATGTTATTATATCGCACTGCATGTTATTATATCGCACTGCATGTTATTATATCGCACTGCATGTTATTATATCGCACTGCATGTTATTATATCGCACTGCATGTTATTATATCGCTCTGCATGTTATTATATCGCTCTGTGTGTTGTAGCTCTGCATGTTATTATATCGCACTGCATGTTATTATATCGCTCTGCGTGTTATTATATCGCTCTGTGTGTTATTATATCGCACTGCATGTTATTATATCGCACTGCATGTTATTATATCGCACTGCATGTTATTATATCGCACTGCATGTTATTATATCGCACTGCATGTTATTATATCGCTCTGCGTGTTATTATATCGCACTGCATGTTATTATATCGCACTGCATGTTATTATATCACACTGCATGTTATTATATCGCACTGCATGTTATTATATCGCTCTGCGTGTTATTATATCGCACTGCATGTTATTATATCGCACTGCATGTTATTATATCGCACTGCATGTTATTATATCGCACTGCGTGTTATTATATCGCTCTCATGATCCTTCATCGGATAAGTTGAGGATCCCCCCACCGCAGACCCATGGACGGGGCTCGATTAGAAATAGACAACTTGGCCTTTGGACTGCAAATAAGCCAATGGGCCTGGATTGATATTTGGGGGATTTATATTTTTTTATTCTTTTTTGTCTTTCGAGCTTTCGATTAATGTAAAGTTTCTTTACATTTTTGTATTTATTGGCCATCATGCTTTGGCTTAATAAATTGTTATGGGTTTTGTATGGATGGATATCGGCCCTTTTTGTTGGATTGTCTCCGGGGGTCAACGGGCCCTAAAGATGGGGATGACCTTGCTCATGAATAGGGTGTGTCAATGTTTTATTACTGGCTGCCATTAAGTGCCAATGTGGCGTTCTAGGCTCCCGTTGAGTGGTCTAGAACATTTGGACATGGACGTTTTGTCACAGCAGTTCATAATGCTGCTGCTCCACTGCCGGGAGATTTGGCTGCCACAGGTAATGTGTATTCTAACCCCTTACCCTAACCCTATTAACCTTAACCCCTTACCCTAAAAACCTTAACCCTATTGCCTTCTTATCCTAAAAACCTTACGTGTTAGCCCCATATCCTAAGTACTTATCCTAAAAACCTTACCCGTTAACCCCTTACCCTAAAAACCTTAACCTGTTACCCCTTACCTAATAACCCTAAGCTTAACAGAACTCAAAGCTTTGACCCTCATCCTAGCGCTAATCACCTACCTTGTGCCGAAATAACGCCGGACAAGTGTCTAATAGTCCCATTCCACCATAGGTAACCACAGTGACAATCAATGTGGTAATGTTTACAATGCTTTTTTAAATGATGCTTATATAGTATATTATTCATGTTAATATTTGATTGTTGGATGTTCAATTAATTGTTTTGTAATTCTAATGGCCACAAAGCGCTATTAGCCACATTTGGTGTATTACTCTACAAGGGGGAGGGGGTTTTGTCTGTTGAGGGATGAGTAAGGGAGGGGGGTGTTTTGTGTAGTTGCCCCGGAAGGGTAATTAGGACCCTCGGGAGGTCGTAGTAGAAGTTAACCCCTTGTTTGTCTCTGCATGTCAGAGCTTTGCTAGCCACTGGGGGGTAAGTAGTATAGTTTAACTTGAATTGTAACCCCTTTGGTGCCTGTGGTATGCCGTGGGAGCCAGAGGCAACTGCCACCCTACATACAGTAGACAACCTTAGAAAAGGTGGGACTTCAGCCCATAAAAGTTGAACTTTGCCATTTTGTTCCAAGAAAGCCTTTGTATGCTCAGGCAGACTTCACAATTCCCGATAATGCGGAATCTCCTGAACTTTGTCCCTTGAAACTCAGCCACAAACGTGACTGTGTGGGATCGTTTCTAACGCAGCAGCGGAAAGGCAGATACAAAACACACACGTTACAAAAACACACGCAAGACACAAAACACACACAAGATACAAATACACACACAAGTTACACATACACACGCAAGTTACAAAAATATACTAAAGATACAAAAACACTCAAGTTACAAATACACATGCAAGTTACAAAAATACACAAAAGATACAAAAACACACGCAAGACGCAAATACACACACAAGTTACACATACACACTCAAGATACAAAAACTCACAAGATACAAAAACACACAAGTTACAAAAACACACAAGTTACAAATACACATGCAAGTTACAAAAATACACAAAAGATAAAAAACACATGCAAGACACAAAAACACACACAAGAAGCAAACACACACACAAGTTACACACTCAAGATACAAAAACTCACAAGATACAAAAACACACAAGTTACAAATACACACGCACGTTACAAAAATACACAAAAGATACAAAAACACAATCAAGACACAAAATCACACGCAAGACACAAAAACACACGCAAGATACAAAAACACACGCAAGTTACAAATACACACACAAGCTACAAAAACACGCACAAGCTACAAAAACACGCACAAGATAGAAAAACACACGCAAGCTACAAAAACACGCACAAGATACAAATACACACGCAAGTTACAAATACACACACAAGTTAACCTGCGTCTCTGCCGACCCCTGTAAGAGCCCCAAAGTGATGCAGACTAAGGGACATAAAATATAGAAATATAAAAATGCTGAAACACGCACGGGAAAATACTATTAAACAAACAAATAAAAAGCATTACTGGTGCTCAAAATAATAAAAGCTCTTCACTCATATCAAGACACCTTTAACAGCTAAAACACCCAATTATGACCTAAATAAAATTAACAGCCTTATGCAGACAGGTAATAGGAAGGGGTAAAACCTTCTGTCTGTCTCAATCATATTGGCTGAAACATGAAACCTTCAGCTTAGGGTATTATATATACTGTATAGGAATGTATTGTACATTTGGGAATTTATCACCATTCCTACATACTGTATATGTACTTTCCCAGAAATAAAGCACCTTCCTTGGCCAGGGATTGGTACCGGATAACAAGGGATATCAAAAGACCAAGATGACGACGAAAAGTAAGATGGGAGAAAGCAACATGGAGAAGAGGGGCGGAAACCACAGTACCCGGGAGATCATTGGGGGGGCTTCATCCAGCATTGGGGAGACAGGGACTGGGGATGAGATATATATACAGTATATACACACACAATATGTTCCCACCCGGAAGAGCGTCAAGGAAGAGACGGCACACAGAAACTGACGTTTCAATCCCACAGAGGGATCTTCTTAAGGTGTGTGTGTGTATATATATATATATATATATATATATGTTGCATGTCATTTCCCAGAATCCCTTCCTGCAGTGGAAGTGCTGTATGCTGGGTGATAATGGGGAAAGGCGGGGTTGCAGACCTGCCTAAGACAAGCAGATGAGCATACAGTTGTATTTGCATATATATATATATATATATATATATATATATATGTGTGTAACTTTTTGGACTTTGTTACTGTCTCTGGCAGGGGTCCTGCAAACTTGGGAAGCTGTTTCTCTCCCCGACGTGGGAGGGATTCGCAGCTGGGACTTTCTGCTGGAATGTGAGATGCTACCTCCAAACAGTTCTTTCTGAATCAAAAGAGCCAGCGTCATCCGTGGATGAAACTGTGGGAGGGGAAATGTGTGCAGCAGCGGGGACAGACAATAACAGTGTTCTACTTATATAACAGAAAGGTCACTGGGTAGGGGAGCAGGACTTTGTGCTAGGGAGGGATACACGGTTTGTAGAAACCAAGGGTGGCCAACACCAGTGCTCAAGGGCCACAAAGAAGTCAGGTTTTCAGGATATCCCTGCTTCAGCACAGGTGGCTCAATCAGTGGCTCAGTCAAAGACTGAGCCACTGATTGAGCCACCTGTGCTGAAGCAGGGATATCCTAAAAACCTGACCTCTTCGTGACCCTTGAGGACTGGAGTTGGCCAGTTGCTGACTGAGCCGCTGATTGAGCCACCTGTGCTGAAGCAGGTATATCCTTAAAGCCCGACTTGTTGGTGGTCCTTGAGGACTGGAGTTGGCCGCTCCTGCACTACGTTATCGTGACTGGGAGGCCCGCGACGTCGTGACAAAGGAGGGATTTTTGTTCCGCTTCGGTCATGTCCTGAGTGACCCACGCAGTGCCAGACGTGACCTGCCCACTGAGGAAACAGACGAAGAGTCTTCTTCCATTTCCTGACAAAATGGCCACCGGGGTCACATGACCACACTGTGCCGGAGGGGCGTGGCGTACTCGGGTACTGCGGCCTCTCCAGCGCTCAAAGGGTTATAATTCACTAGCCGTTCTCCCATTAAAATACAATCTCTGTTCCATAGCCTGAAATATATATTTTGTTTTGTGGAGGAGAAAGCTCTGTTACGTCCGAATATAAATGCGCTGGGGAAATCCCCCAATTTTGTTAGAACTTAGGCAAGTTCCTGCAGCAGTTTCCGAACGTTTGGGCCGAAAAAGTTTGAGGGAACGTCTTGCGAATTTGCGAACTTTTTGAAAACGCTTCAGTGGAAAGGAATCTCTGCCAGGTCCCCCGTCTCTAAAGATCCAATCATCACATATGAGATATCAAGAAAATATAATGACTCAGAGCCTTTAAATAAAATATATTAAATGCTGGGCCTTTCTGATAGTTTGATGCGGAAAATGAGCTTTTGTTTCGCCAAACATGATGAACGTCACAATGTTTTGGAGTTGAGATGAGTTCAGATTTCAGTTGAGATAAGCGTCGCGATCCGAGTTAAGATAAAAGTTAAGATTTCAGTTGAGATCCGAGTTGAGATAAGAGTTGTGATAAGAGTTGAGATTTCAGTTGAGATCCGAGTTGAGATTTCAGTTGAGATCCGAGTTGAGATAAGAGTTGAGATTTCAGTTGAGCTAAGAGTTGAGATTTCAGTTGAGATCCGAGTTGAGATAAGAGTTGAGATTTCAGTTGAGCTAAGAGTTGAGATAAGAGTTGTGATAAGAGTTGAGATTTCAGTTGAGCTAAGAGTTGAGATAAGAGTTGTGATAAGAGTTGAGATTTCAGTTGAGATCCGAGTTGAGATAAGAGTTGAGATTTCAGTTGAGCTAAGAGTTGAGATTTCAGTTGAGATCCGAGTTGAGATAAGAGTTGAGATTTCAGTTGAGCTAAGAGTTGAGATAAGAGTTGAGATAAGAGTTGAGATAAGAGTTGAGATAAGAGTTGAGATTTCAGTTGAGATCCGAGTTTAGATAAGCGTTGAGATTTCCGTTGAGATTTCCGTTGAGATAAGAGTTGAGATTTCAGTTGAGATCCGAGTTGCGATACAGTAAGAGTTAAGATTTCACTTGAGATAAGAGTGAGCTAAGAGTTTTGTACTATGCGCGCTGCATTGATAGTTAATCCTTCAAAGAGTTCTCTTCTGAGAACTTTCTGCGCAGTGTTGAACATGTGGAACGGACGTGAGCTGGGATTGCCACATCAGCAGAACACTTGTCACTCACCCGGCCAGTGTCATCTCTATAGGGAACACATTGTCTCCTGGCCGCGTGACAAGCGGTCCCAACATAACAAGCGAGAGAGCCAGAATCTGAGATAATAAAACAGAGAAGTGCAAAATTCCACCACGGCAAAAGCTGGAGGTGTAACTCCTGCAGTGCCTGAGGGACCGTGCAACCCAGTAGTACTACCTTATATGATACAGCAGCCTCTAAAAGAATGAAATAGCAGGAAGGGTATTATTGGGGCTGAAGGGCCAGCATTAGGGGTGAGTGCCCAGTGGCTGCCCGTCCGAAGCCAGAACTTTGGTCAGACAGGAAGTAGGTTGTGATTTCTGGGACCTCTGCACAGTCCCTTCCTCTGCTGGGAGAAATGCTCCCCCCACGCTGAACAAGCTGTCAGCCCCCTGCGCTCATTCATTGGGGGCTCCTGGCCGGTGGCGGGGGGCATTTTAGATGACTGCAACATATACTGTATAATCATGTATTTTTTCTCATGTAATGATGTATTAAGATTTTGTTACTGGCACAGTCAGTCTGCCCCACAGAGCGTACAATCTAACATATGAGACACAGAGGAGTAAGGGGACTTGCCCAAGGTCACAGCGAACTGAGAGGTTTCAAACTGGTCTCACCCACTTCAAAGACAATGGTATTCCTGCTGCGCTGCTCCCCTGGCCATACATGTTACTAAGTAGCAATGCTTCATAACGCCACCCTGATCACTGCATCTTTGGGGCGGTTGCTAGAGGTAGGAAAAACATTCCTGCACCTTCCCAAAATGTGTGACATCATGTGACCGCACAGGATGTGAGATATATTGCGCTCCAGCCCGCTGCGGATTGTCAGACATCTGGGAAGCTAAATCCCCTCCTACAGCTTTCCATGCAACGGCCAAAGCAGTATCCTACAAGTACCAGTATCCATGCTACAGCCAAAGCAGTATCCTACAAGTACCAGTATCCATGCAACGGCCAAAGCAGTATCCTACAAGTACCAGTATCCATGCAACGGCCAAAGCAGTATCCTACAAGTACCAGTATCCATGCTACAGCCAAAGCGGTATCCTACAAGTACCAGTATCCATGCAATGGCCAAAGCAGTATCCTACAAGTACCAGTATCCATGCAACGGCCAAAGCAGTATCCTACAAGTACCAGTATCCATGCAACGGCCAAAGCAGTATCCTACAAGTACCAATATCCATGCAACGGCCAAAGCAGTATCCTACAAGTACCAATATCCATGCAACGGCCAAAGCAGTATCCTACAAGTACCAATATCCATGCAACAGCCAAAGCAGTATCCTACAAGTACCAGTATCCATGCTTTCCTAGAATGGTGTATGGAAAGGACCACATGCCCTGGAGCGAATGCACTGACCCCATAACCTTGCCCTAAGAAAGATACAACAGTATGTTATCTATGCAAAGTGCTGAGTACACTGTCCGACACTATATCCATAAAAATACAATACAACTGTAAGTACTGTATACAGTATTAACTGTGTCTTATGTGAGGGTTTGTGCAGAAGCCGGATTCCTTGGCATGCCATTTAGTCAGTGATATGCGGACAGATGTGAGTCTCTGACTTCACTGCTCAGCAATGAGACCACCGCCCCGCCATGAGACCACCTCCCCACCATGAGACCACCTCCCCGCCATGTGACCACCTCCCCGCCATGAGACCACCTCCCCGCCATGAGACCACCTCCCCGCCACGAGACCACCTCCCCGCCACGAGACCACCTCCCCACCATGAGACCACGAGACCTCCTCCCTGCCATGAGACCACCTCCCCGCCATGAGACCACCTCCCGGCCATGAGACCACCTCCCCGCCATGAGACCACCTCCCGCCATGAGACCACGAGACCACCTCCCCGCCATGAGACCTCCTCCCCACCATGAGACCACGAGACCACCTCCCCGCCATGAGACCACCTCCACGCCATGAGACCACCTCCCGCCATGAGACCATGAGACCACCTCCCCGCCATGAGACCTCCTCCCCACCATGAGACCACAAGACCACCTCCCCGCCATGAGACCTCCACCCCACCATGAGACCACCTCCCCACCGCTCATTCTTCTGTTTGGGGGGAGTTCTGGGAATAGAAGATTCTGTCCCTAAGGATTTAAAAAATGCTATAAAACAGCTTCTTCCGTGCAGGGTTTCTGTATATTTTTTTGTTGCTTTTCTCATGCTGATCATCGCAGTTTCTCTGTAACACAACCATGATCACTGCATCACTGGAATAGCTGCCGCGTCATTTCCTCTGGGAACCGCAGGGTGAGTGCTGAAAACGGTTGTCTGGTTACAAGACCAAAGAAAAAAGTGCGTTTCTAGATTTATTTATTTTTAACGCGTAAAACTTTCTACTTTTTGGCGAAACTCACAAGGAAATATGATGTACGTTTGTACCGAAGTCGGCGTTAAAAGTAGCCCCCGCGGGTCAGATATTCGGGGGTTGGCATTTTTCACCATTCTCAAATGACCGTGATTCACTGTTAGTGAGACTCTGCGCAAATCCTGTTCACGCCCCGTTTTAAAATAGATCAATCTGCCGTTAAAAATGTCAGAAAGAAGTTGTTATTACATGGGTGAGAATGTTCACCTCTTGTCCTGAATGGGTTCTCCGCTCTGCACCTCCCAGTCTCCCACACCCCCTGTCCCAGGGCAGTTCTCGCAGGACACAGCACAAAGGCTTCAGCTCACTGACTCAGTGCTATGTGAGGCCTGCCTGCTGTAGTTAAATCCAGATGTGAAATGCAGAATATGATTCAGGTTTGGCACAGCGAGAGAGAGAGAGAGAGAGAGAGAGAGAGAGAGAGAGAGAGAGAGAGAGAGAGGGGAGGGGGGCTTGTATAAGTTAAAGGCGCAGCCCCTCCTAAGTGACCTAATGGTAGTACTGTGTTTCATGGGGTGAATATGGCTTAAATAGTCCTCAAGACCCACCAACAGGTCAGGTTTTCAGGATATCCCTGCTTCAGCACAGGTGGCTCAATCAGTGGCTCAGTTGAAGACTGATTGAGCCAACTGTCCTGAAGCACGGACATCCTAAAAAAAAACCTGATCTGTTTGGGGGGTCTTGAGGACTGGAGATGAGCCCCCCTGGCTTGAAACGTCTAATTTTTTTATTTTTTTTGTGGGCTTCACTGCAAACAGAAAAGGCATCTGCCGTATTTATTGGGACCTGCACATAGTATTACCCCCCCCTGTCTGCCTCCGGGGACCTGCACATAGTATTACCCCCCCCTGTCTGCCTCCGGGGACCTGCACATAGTATTACCCCCCCCTGTCTGCCTCCGGGGACCTGCACATAGTATTACCCCCCCCTGTCTGCCTCCGGGGACCTGCACATAGTATTACCCCCCCCTGTCTGCCTCCGGGGACCTGCACATAGTATTACCCCCCCTGTCTGCCTCCGGGGACCTGCACATAGTATTACCCCCCCTGTCTGCCTCCGGGGACCTGCACATAGTATTACCCCCCCTGTCTGCCTCCGGGGACCTGCACATAGTATTACCCCCCCCTGTCTGCCTCCGGGGACCTGCACATAGTATTACCCCCCCCTGTCTGCCTCCGGGGACCTGCACATAGTATTACCCCCCCTGTCTGCCTCCGGGGACCTGCACATAGTATTACCCCCCCCTGTCTGCCTCCGGGGACCTGCACATAGTATTACCCCCCCCTGTCTGCCTCCGGGGACCTGCACATAGTATTACCCCCCCTGTCTGCCTCCGCGTGTTGGTGCTTATCTGGTATATTATGCCGTTTATGTAACTGAAGTCGCTCTGTGTCCCCACGGACTGCGCTGCGGTGATAAGGAGGCGCTTTGCAAACAGACGGTTATAGGAATAATATTACTATAAGGTGCACTGCCGGGTGTGAGACCGGCATCGTACGGGCACAGTGTTTGTACAAGGATTTCCACTCCATTATCGTGGGTGCAGTTCCCCTACAACACGAGGAGTGGAAGATTTCCCATTAGGCCCGATACTGGGCACAATGATGAAAGGTGCCACGCCATGGCCGCGCCCCCACCACACCCCCCTCCCCCCCACCGGATCTCCTGCTCTCCACTGCAAGCGCAGCCACAGACCACAGGTCACGGCTGAAACGCGTGCATGCGCCGCCAGGCGCTCCGGCCCGTGTGCACCTGCGACCACTCAGGCCGAAGCCTAAGGCCACGTTATAGTGCCGACGTCACCACCGGCGAAAGTTGCACTTTAGTTTTGAGCGACGTCGCTGGTGACAAGGCCTGTGATGTCACGAAGGGGGCGGGCAGAGTGCAGTATGCGCTCTGTGATTGGTGTAGAGACAGTCTCATGTGGCGACTGTCTCTCCCAAAATCACATTTCAATGGCTTCCAAATTTTTTGTAGCTCCGTCGTTCCGTCGCCGTCCCGCTTACTATAAGCGCATGCGACGGATTCAATGTATTTGTTTTGGCGCGACGCGGCGGCGCCGTTGCAAGGCACTATAAGCGCAGCCTAAAACTTTACTATTCTATTTGTAAATTGTATACAAGCGCGGTGTATTTTCCTATTGACTTATTTACAGTACACCCCTACGTCAATATCCTGTAGAGTCTCTATTTAGAAGTAATAAACAACCTGAATATTTCACAGAACTAAGTACATTTTTTCCATGTTGATTCAATCACTTGAAAGAAGCCAAGTGCTGTGACTACTTGTATATATGTATGTGTGTATGTATGTATGTATGTATGTATGTTTGTGTGTGTGTATGTATGTATGGATGTATGTATGTGTGTATGTATGTATGTATGTGTGTATGTATGTATGTATGTATGTTTGTGTGTGTGTACTGTATGTATGTATGGATGTATGTATGTGTGTATGTATGTTTGTGTGTGTGTGTGTATGTATGTTTGTGTGTGTGTATGTATGTATGGATGTATGTGTGTGTGTGTGTGTGTATGTATGTTTGTGTGTGTGTGTATGTATGTATGGATGTATGTATGTGTGTATGTATGTATGTATGTATGTTTGTGTGTGTGTGTGTATGTATGGATGTATGTGTGTGCGTATGTATGTATCTATGTACGTACGTATATATATATATTCTTGGTGTATTCTGCTAAACCAGACCAGTCTCGAAATGTTCCGCTTGCAGCATAATAATAAGGTGGTGTCTTTTCTACATGAATTGTTCTGAAAACCTTTGGAGGAAGTCGGGAAAAAGCTTATTTTCTGAGGCTCGTCCACAAAACCTTATTGTTGATTAATTCTCTTTTGTCCGACGCAAAGAATGAGTTTATTGAAAGAAATGGCGGAAACCTGACACGCACCGAAGAGGAAGAAAAGATCCCGCTCGTGTATACAGGATACTCTTTGCACGTAAGGACACCGCGTTGATGCCAGCACCGGGCGCAGGTGTGTCACCTGGCGCCGCAGCAGAGAACTCAGTGAGGAGCAGTGTGAATACAGCGTGTGACTCTGTGAGTTATGTGTATGTCCCTTAATACCCCTGCCTGGGTATGTCTAGTCCTCTCACACAGAGTCTAGAACAGGGCGGCCAACTCCAGTCCTCAAGGGCCACCAACGGTATTAGGGATTTCCCTGGTGGCTCAATCAGTGGCTCAGTGGTTTTGCCTCTTTAAATGACTGTACAGTACATTATTGTACGTTTAAACAGGCAATCCAAGCAGCTTACATTTTTTGTAAATGTTTGTTTTAATATATGCAACATTTGATTATGTTTATTGAAAACTAATTACCTAAGCATGCCGATCAATCTCCGGGGGTCAGCACAATCCTGCTTCCCAGGGTTCACTAAATGGCTGCATTTCAGTTTCAAATCAATCCTTCAGTCAGTGTAACTCAGCAGCTACAATGTATTCTTATATTACTAAGCTAACATTATCTGTTACAGTTTGCAGCTCCAACTGCGGGGAATATTGGCAACAAATGATCACAAACAGGAAAGTGTTGCAAAGATCTTGCACTGCTGGGGAGGTGGGTTAAACCTGCTATAGAAATCAAAGGATGCTCAGGGTGTTAAAACTCATTAAAAATGTAATTAAGAGTTGAATTTTAAAATAAAGAATAGGTAGCACGTATTATCTAATACTACAGAACGGATTTATTTAAAACACACATGTAGGATACTGCACGGATTGTTCCTCTAATACACATTGGTTGACATTACTAGAAAATCCTATTCCTTAAATTATACACGTCCTATGTAAATGAGAATGTCTCAGCATTAGGGCCTGGTGGGATCGGACAGAGGCACCCTGGAGTCACATTCCAGGGCAGGGACTGTAAATGGAGCAATATTCAATAATTAGATGCCTTAGGGGTACCTGCAATAGAATGCTACCCCTAGAACTATCCAATATCTAAACTTAGTTCCCAGCATTCAAAACAAGAACATTTGCTTTAGCAAAAATATCTCTTTAATGCAAAAAAAACCCATATAATGATACAAACAGATACAGAGGATGGACTAATAAAATAGGTATATCAATAGCTCCATATTCCCAAAATGGAATATCTCCTCCATCCTCAGGCACCCACCACAGGAGAACAGGAGGAAGAGGGGAAGACTTCTTCTGCAGAGAGAAAAAATAGACTGGTGCCTTAACTATACAAGTGTGCTACGATTGCATACAATTCCCTGAAGAAGTAACCTAGTGTTACGAAACGCGTTGGAAGAGAGGTGTCTATGCTCTTCTCCCCCCATCCTGAGTGATCGTGGACACTGTTTATTAGCCGCCTGCCAAGTATCCCTTCCCGCTGCCAAGCACTGCTGAACTGACACGCACGCTGTGCGTTCCACGAGAAGCATCGCGGAAGCTGCGGAGCGACTCGTGACGTCATCGCCGAGCGCACAGTGAGGAAGTGGCGGCAAACGGTACAGAGATCTACGGACGCTGAATCTTGCGGCTCCATTACCATCCAGAGAGCTGTGTGCTGTGGGGCTTTCTTTACAAGAGACTTACCCACACTACCCCCAAACGGAGGATGCTGCAAAGGGACAGATAAGACGCTTCCTGATCCTCTGCATGCTGAGATCCATCCGAGGGTGCTGCACAGTGTCATCTTCTGGTGTGGTAAACCAATATACCAACTGCTTGTTGATTCATACTTGATGTACGCAGATATATTTACTTTTAACCATAAAGTCACTATTTTAACCGTATTACACTATGTGCGTTGTGCGCCTTGTCTTTTTGTTTTTTGACAAGTGTGCTACACCCTCTCTCTCCTCCCCCCTCCCCCCCCCAAATAAGGCTGAGTCCATGGACACATATACACGGGGAGGGTCGTGTTTTGGGGAGAATCCCGTCTTCTTGCCTGTTTCCACAGTTCTAAAGGTGAGCGTGGTTCTTCTCGTACAATTATTACAGGGAAAAGGTGTCCAGCAGACAAGGCGCGCTACTCTCTGCTCGTCTGAAGGGAACGTCCTGTGCGGGGCGCGGGACGTCCCGGGAGTATTTATTAGCCCTTTATTAAGAGGTTGTTGCCCTCCAGAACGGATGGCAGAAGTAGCTGAAGGAGACAGAATCTTGCCTATAAAAGGCTGCTATAAACCCGGGGTATTTGCCGGCGGTTTCACGGTGTTTGGGCCCCTGGGTCAGTTTGCTGGAATAGAAAACAATCAAGGAGAAGATGGAGGAACAAATTCACTTTATCTCAGTGGGACTCGGACACCAAGATTAGATTGTAAGCTCCGCAGTCCCGGGACTTGTGCGTGCACAATTCTATGTACACTGTCAGCCCTAAATAAGAGACAAATGTTCTGAATATAGTGATGGGGGATGGGAGGAGGGGAACTCCAGTCCTCAAGGGCCACCAACAGGCCAGGTTTGCAGGACATCCCTGCGTCAGCGCAGGTGGCTCAATCAGTGACTCTGTCGAAGAGCCACCTGTGCTGAAGCAGGGATATCCTGCAAACCTGCCCTGTTGGTGGCCCTTGAGGACTGGAATTGACCGCCCCTAACATAGAGTCTGCATGTTACTCAGAATCCGCCTCCTCGTGATCTGGGAGAAACCAGCTACAAGCTTTCCGCTTATTTACACAGGTGCAGCACAGCTCCCTTAAAAGAAAGCTTTTTCCGCTGTGCAGAACGTGACATTATGGATGTTGTACAGTAAAGAGCGGCAAAAAAATGTTACAATGTAAAATGTTCCTGGAGCCAGACAGCTGTTTGTAGCTTCTAAGTGCACAGCTGTAAATTCCCCTGGAGTAGCCTGCTTCTGCATTATATTCAGGTCCGCAGAGCGCTGGGGGACAAGGGGGAATTAGGGGCACACACACACTGACACACACACACACACACTGACACACACACACACACACTGATACACTGACACACACACACACACACACACTGACACACACACACACACACACACTGACACGCACACGCTGACACATACATACACACACTGACACACACACACACATATACACACACTGACACACACACACTGACACACACACACTGACACACACACACACACACACTGATACACTGACACACACACACACACACACTGACACACACACACACACACACTGACACGCACACGCTGACACATACATACACACACTGACACACACACACACACACATACACACACTGACACACACACACACACTAATACACTGACACACACACACGCTGATACACACACACACACACACACACACACACACACACTGACACCCACACTGACATACACACACACACACACACACACACACACTGACACACACATACATACACACACACTGACACACACACACACACACACTGACACACACCATACACACACAGTGACACACACACACGTTGTTTATTTCCCTGAAGGAAAGGAATGTTACCAGGTGTGTATATGTGGACAAGAAGAAGCATAAATAAGACATGTGGAAGTCAACAACAACTTCTCAGAATGACACATCCCACCCTCGCCCCTCTAACAAAAGGCCGCACCACCATGAGGCCAGCCATAGAGCGCGCTACTGCGCGGCAGATTTTTTGCAAGACGAAAAAATTTGTTTCTGTCGTGCGATGGTCGGGTCACGTGGGCGGTTCAGCCAATGAGGGAGAAGCAGGCTCGTGATGTCATGGCCCCGCCTCCGCCCCTCCTCCGCTATGCCTCCCCACCGTGCACGTCATAAAAATCCCAAAGGCCACGAATCGCTCAAGCTATAGGCTTGACAGGGAATTACAGGGAAGCCCTGAGGAAGCATGATAGCGAAACGCATAGGATAGATCCTCACAGGCCACCATACCTTTGTGAAAGCGCTCCGAACTCAATCTGCCTACCCTGCTCTGACGCCCGGTGTAAACGAAGCTGACGCGCACCCCTCCGGAGGAATCCGACACCGGTCAGACCGCCCCCATCTGTGCACGAGCTGGGGAAGGAGAGACAAGGTGAAGGTAATCCCCACCAGTTACATCTGGGAGGAACGGGAGACGCGAGACAGCAGGATCGTAGTAACCCAGACAGAGCAGCTCCCACGAACACTGACCGAAGGCAGGTCAGGAAGAAGGGAGATTTGAACGGCTCTCTGGCAGATTAAGCTATTTCGGAAGCGCAACAACAATTAGGTGGCTGTGAGTGTAACTCATTTTATATAGTTTTATATTTACAGTCTTTTATTAAATATGCAATATAACAAGTGGTGTTGTAGTGCTCTAAGGAATCAGATGTGGCTTGTAATAAGATAAATCAATCCAATAACTGTCCAGATGGTGATGAAGTGTTCATACAGTATAATGCCACAAATAATGACACACACACATATATATATATATATACCCAAGTACAAAGGAATATAAAGAACAATGTCCAAGTAAGACAGGAATAATTACATGGCACTGATGCTCATTACCTGTACAATGCTGGAACACTCAGCACATCCACAGCGTGCAGTCTGTAGACAGTAGAATCCAGAGAGTAGTGTGCCAGACAGAGCACAGCCAGCGACGTGCAAACCTGACAATGAAGAAACCCCAGGCAAACTCCAAAAATAAGCAGATTAGCTGTTTATTGCAAGCTTCCAAAAAACATGGGTTACATGAACGCACCTACGCATTTCATGCCGAAGCACTTTACCAAGGGTTATTGAAGATACGATCTGGCATTAAGTATACAGAAGAGAACACTGTGGAAATAATTTTTTATTATATTATCACTTTGTCGTTTCTCTTCCTTTCTTCCGCATATGCAATTTTTGATGAACTGAGTCTACGGGCTGGAGGACATCATTGTCTACCACTGTTTCTATTTTGGAGGGACGAGGAACCCCCCTTTTGGACTCTGGCTTCTGGACTTAAGTATCAATCTGCACTAAGGTTGCAGCCCCAGTGCCTGCACTGCACTCGCGCCTGCAAGGCTGGCGGCGTGTGCAGCTGAATTCTCCGGTCTGCAGGGGGAAAGACAAGGGGGGGCGTGGCCATGACGTCACCCGGCAGGTTCGCCCTCATTGGCTGAACCGCCGGGGGCGTGGCCTAGCGCTCTGTCGCCCGTGGCCATCTCCATTTTCAGGTGTTCCAGAAAAACTCGGCGCGCGGCGGCCCCCCCTCGCAGCCGGCCCGGCCCCATTGAGGGGAGGGCTCTTGTCCCTGCAGCGTCCTCCACAGCGAGGACCTGGCCTAACACTTTCATACGACACTTTCTATCCAATAACGTTTGGGATTTTGATTTTAATTTATTTCAGTATATTCTGCTTAGTATTGTAATTTACTTATTTATTGAGATTATATACACTAATCATTTTATTTAATTGGTAGTTGTGGCTGGTGCAGCATATTTTTCTTTTGCACAGATGAATTAATGTGTATCTCTACCAAGCCAAAAAGCAAAGAAGGGATTTGTTTGGTTAAACCTTTTTTGTTTACCTGTAAATGTCTCGTTCTAGGGGGTGATTTTAATTGTTTGACCTCGAATCTAGACCGGGGCAGTGGTAGAGATGTATTGGAATATGATATTGTGTTCCTAATGATATTTGTGGGAAAAAGGCTGATTTTAGGGGTGTATATAGACTTTATAACACAAATACCACAGGATACACATATGTTTGTGGGGAGAGAGAAACCAGAATAGACAGGTTATATGTTAGGAGCAATGTAAATACTGCCAGCTGCAGATTATCAGCTGTAGAATATTCTGATCATACTATTGTACAAATAACCCTACACTTAGGGGCCTATTCTAGTAGCTTCGGGAACCAACTCATCGAGGATTTTGCGCAGTTCTCACGCAATTTGCAGATTTGCTATTCAGAAAGCCTCGATGAGTTGCCAAATCGTACGGGGAAGGCATTTTCCCGCGACTTTTTGCTCCTATCCAAACTCACCGAGCGGGAGCTTCAAAAATCAAAATAGCGCATCAGATTGAAGCCGGAGGTCTCCGGAGATGATACACATTAATATCAGCTCCGGAGACCCCCGCATTAATACCAGCTCCGGAGACCACCGCATTAATACCAGCTCCGGAGACCCCCACATTAATACAAGCTCCGGAGACCCGCGCATTAATACCAGCTCCGGAGACCCTCGCATTAATACCAGCTCCGGAGACCCCCGCATTAATACCAGCTCCGGAGACCCCCGCATTAATACAAGCTCCGGAGACCCCGCATTAATACCAGCTCCGGAGACCCCCGGCTTTCACCCGATGCAATAAAAAGACATTTACAGGCATCTTCATTACCTGAGCGGCTAACCGCTAAGGCAATGAAGGAATTAAACACTAGTGTTCGGTTTATTGTGGGTTGCATGGGGTGGGTGAAGGTGGTATTTGGCCCATGGTGGGTGTTTAGGCCTTGCGGGTGGGGGTGGCTGGCTGCGGGAGGAGTTATCCCCTTCATTACCTTAGCGGTTACTACTAAGTAGAAACATTGATCCTGTAGAAATGGGCAGTTATCTGGAGTCTATCAATATCCATCAGTTTCTGTGGATGACGTGATAGGCTTGGACTCCCCAAGCACAACAAATGAGGAATGCAATTAAGACCCTCTCAGGTAATAAAACCCCCGGGGCAGATGGAATCACTGCTGAATCTGATAACGTTTTCAGTGAGGTTTTAGTGGAAGAATTGGCTAATGTTTATAATTCTTCTCTCAGAGGCATAGGTCTCTCTCACTCTCAGCGGGAATCACCTTTGGCCTTATTATATAAGAAAGGGGATCCGAAATATTTAAAAAGTTGGCGGCCAATTGCCTTACTAAATAATGATTATAAAATCTTGGGGACGATCCTTATAAATTGAATGAGTAACATTGCAGAGAAGGTGATAACAAGTTCCCAATCCTGTGCCATTAAGGGAAGGAACATCGCTAATAATTTAGTTAACATCAGGGAGATGTTTGAGATGGGCAGGAATGGAGGTCTGTCGGGGTACCTGTTAAATCTTGACCAGGCCAAAGCCTTCGATAGGGTGGATCATGTCTATCTTTTTAAAACTCTGGAAATATATGGTTTCCCAGATACATTTGTGGAGAAACTGGCTCTGCTGTATGAAGTAGTTTATGGAAGACCGGTCATTAATGGCTGGGTGGGGGAATCTTTTCCCATAAAGTCGGGTGTTAGACAGAGCTGCCCGCTGAGCCCCCTATTATACATCTTCTCCATAGACCCCTTTTTAAGACACCAGGAACAGAATATTCTCATCCAAGCCGTACCCTGTGAGGGTTCCTAACACGAGGGGCGAGTTAAGTGCCAGGCGTATGCAGGCGATGTTTGTACAGTATATATGTGACTTTTAAAAAGTCCTTTAGAAGTATAAGCGGAGAAATACATAAATACTCAAATGTTTCTACTCCCTGGGGAATCGGGAGAAGTCTGTAGCTTGTTGGTTGGAACAAGAAGGAAATTATTTTGGTCTACCCGAGGATATTAATGCTTCCTGTTAAAGTTTTAGGAATTGATTTTGGAAAAGAGAATCCCGGCGTTCACATCTGGGAGGAGAAATGATATCTGTAAAGTGAAGGGATAACGGTGGAAAAATGAAATTCTCTTTTAGACAAAAAGTCAATGATTAAGAATTTCCCAATTCCTATTTTTGTCTATTTAAATTTTTTGTATCTCCTCCGAAGTTACAATCACTTTATATACTGTAGCATTTTTTTTCAGTTGCTCTGGGAAAACTGTTTAAATGTGTTGAAGAGAGACATGATATATTTGCCCAGAAAGAAAGGAGGTTTGGGAACGGTGAACCCTGGATTATTTGTTTCACTCATTTTTGCCTGTTTTCATTTCCAGAATTTTCTTAATAGAGGTGACCAGATTTTACATGTTTTTTTTTTTTTAGGAAGTGGGTATCTCCCCTGAAAGGCTAGCTAGATGGTAGAAAAATCTAAATAATTATTGTGAGAGGCATATACATGCCGAAATATATGAAGATCACCTAGAAGTTTTTAAATATGGATACAGTTTCAGGATATAGTCATATAGTATATGGTTAGGTTTTCAGGATATCCGTGCTTCAGCACGTGTGGTTCAATCAGTGGCTCAGTCAACGACTGGTTAACTCCAGTCCCCAAAGGCCACCAACAGGTCAGGTTTTCATGATATAAATGATATCCATGTAAGGTCACAGTTTCAGAAGTTACTTCTGTTCCCAGGAAAAAAAACTCTACTGGGTGGTATTGAGTAGGGTATGTGTCCGAGGGTTAGTTCTGAAACATTGTGGAGTAGTGGACCAGAAAGAATTCTTGCAGAATCTGTTAGATCCAAGAGTCCCTTATAGGATTCAGGATAGTTTCTGGTGGTCTTCCATGGGTGTTTATATGTAATGGCAAACCTCAAATATAAAAACATTGATGACGGGAACTGCCCCAGGAATTCCTGTGCTGGGATCTTGGAGACGATGGAGCACCTCCCTCCTGGAGTGCCCCTACGCAGTAGAGATGTGGGAGCGTATGGCTGCCTCCTTACGCATGACAGAATAAAATGCCAAATGTATAGGGAAGTGGTGTATGGTTTGTTTAGGGATCACTTGCAGGGTTACAGTGAGAGCACAGGGGTGTTAATTAATGGGCTGGTTATGTACAGGTTGTGGATCACCCGCTGTCTTCTCCCCACAGAGCGGGATCTCGTGCCTGTAACCTGTGCAGGGGAACAGGTTATAGAGCAGGTAAAGCAAATAAAGCAGGGGGAGAGACAGGTGGGATATAAAGTCCTGGGAGAGAAGATGGGCGGGTGTCAGATATAAGTATGAAAATATTTTTCTGTTTTCTGTATATGGTGTAAATAATATGTAAATTGTATATTTTAATTGGTGTAAAGGTATCTGTACTGTGTTAGCCGAGTTATTTATATATATATATATATATTGGAAAAAGAGAAGAGAGAGCGCACGCCCCATAGCGTAAAATAGTACATTTATTGGAAGGAGGGGAAGGGGAGTGGGGGGGGGGGAATGAAAATTCACTAACAAGGGTAAATTTAAAACAATCAATTTGTGATAAAATCACCGCCAAACTGGTCACTCAGCATGCAGATCCTGCAGTCCAACTCTCACTTGAAGCTGCTGGCAGATGGCGTCTGGTGCAGGCATCCAAAGGCTCCTTTCAGTAAATAGATGCAGTCTTTGAGTTCAAACTGTTGCTCCTGTAATAGCTGGCCGCAATGTAAATCTGCGCTCGATGCGGCCCGTCATGCGCATGCGTGATGACGCACTTCCGTTCCCTGACGCGTTTCGTCACGTGACTGTGACTTTCTCAAAGGGTTGCTGGTAAATCATACCCTAGCTGGAAATGTGTGCCCACACGGTTGCTAGGCAACCCGTTCGTATCTTATGATAGGTCCAAGAGAAAAATGGATAATCCTATCATATCTGGTTTAAGCATTGGGTGGACTAAAGCTGGCATAATGATAAAACAAATATACTTAAGGAGGGGGCTATCAAATGAATAAAAGACCAAAATTGACATGACAATAAATAACTAAACATATGGGTAATATTGGAAACATTGCAATGTATATATACAAATATATATAATAATTAGGACAACGGAATCATACACA
Organism: Ascaphus truei; assembly: GCF_040206685.1. Classification (NCBI taxonomy): domain Eukaryota; kingdom Metazoa; phylum Chordata; class Amphibia; order Anura; family Ascaphidae; genus Ascaphus; species Ascaphus truei. Next base: position 46,641,003 of record NC_134488.1, on the reverse strand, counting down.
ATCCAGTCCTACACCTTCATAGTGCATACATCATAGTGTGGAGCAATGTGCATGCCCAAAACTAATCAATTATATTACTACTAAATATGATGTTCAAAAACTTTATTGATCGCTTGAACACTGCTCCACACTGTGCTAGATCTGGTTAAATAAAAGAAAAATGGATGTGTACTGTATGATAAATTGATGAATGGAGGAAGGATCAGAGAAATTGATCTGTATCACTGTATTTTTACTAACAGTATAGCTAATAAATCGGGGGACCATGAGAGAATAGTGCTAGATCCAAAATGAAAAGTGTAAAAATGTGTATCTACAGTATATCATCAATTTGATAACTATATATATATATATATATATATATATATATATATATATATATATATATATTTATTTATAATACCCTACATTAGATATAAACCCAGGACTGTCTGAGCCTGTCCCTGATACTCTGCAGTCAGAGGGTCATTTTGCATAATATATAAACCCAGCACTGTCTGATCATGTCCCTGATAATCTTGTGTCTGTAGATTACGCATACTGTATATAGTGGTGCCAACTGGCAACACATCCATATTTTCACCCATGAGCACCAAATCTCACCAGTTTCCCCTCTTGGTAAGTACAGTAGGCGGTTGGTGAGGAACGAGGCGCTGTCAGGGTAACCAGGTTACAGTATATTGTCTGCTCTGGAAATAGAATTCTTTTTCAAGAGTTAACAAGCACTTAGCACCTTTACAGTAATGTTCTGAGGGTTTCTGGGCAGGAATCCAGGCCGGCCACCTCCCACTGTTACTGTAATAGGAGTGTGTTACTGTCAGCCACTTCTCACAGCATTCTGTCACCTCTCCCTGTGTATTACACGCATTGTAAGAGTGGTCACCTCTCCCTATGTATTACACGCATTATAAGAGGGGTCACACTGGGTCCCTGTACCTTTAAGTTAGGGCGCTGTGCTGGGTTGCACTGTGACACTTTGTGTCCTGTCCCTTTAAGACAGGGGTCTGTGCTGTGTTACACTGTTACACTTTGTGTCCTGTCCCTTTAAGTCAGGGGTCTGTGCTGTGTTACATTGTGACACTCTGGGTCCCTGTCCCTTTAAGTCAGGGGTCTGTGCTGTGTTACACTGTGACACTCTGGGTCCCTGTCCCTTTAAGTCAGGGGTCTGTGCTGTGTTACATTGTGACACTCTGGGTCCCTGTCCCTTTAAGTCAGGGGTCTGTGCTGTGTTACACTGTGGGTCCCTGTCCCTTTAAGTCAGGGGACTGTGCTGTGTTACACTGTGACACTGTGGGTCCCTGTCCCTTTAAGTCAGGGGACTGTGCTTTGTTACACTGTGACACGCTGGGTCCTGTCCATTTAAGTCATGGGGTTGTGCTGTGTTAGGCTTTGTCCCCGCTGGTGCTGAGCGCGCTCATGCATGGAGAGCTCACCAAGCATGAGCGCTGGGTGTCCTTTAAATTTTTGCAAGCGCTCGCGGGGCGGGGGGGGGGGGGGGTGGGGGGGGTGCCGGGGGGACGCTGCAAGGGAAGCTGAGCGTGCTAGAAAGTTTAAATAATTTGCTAACTTAAGCGCAAGCGCCGGTGAGCAGAGACTTGCATATATATATATGCAAGTCACCTCGCCAAGCGCCGCCCGCTCAGTGAGCTCAGCGCTAGCGGGGACGCAGCCTTACACTGTGACACAGGGCCATCTTAACAGCATTTTAGGCCCCCGGGCAAAGCAGTGCACTGGGCCCGGCCTACACAACCCCTCACAGGAATACAAATGTAAATTATCGATAAAATAAACTTATATTTCTTGGTACCTCCAGACATGAGATAAGCTATAAATGGCACACCACTGTTTAAACAAATTTAACAAAATATTCACTTTTGGTGCTTACCTCCTGCTGATCTCGGCGTCCCAAAGCTGGATCCTATGTAACAGTAATGAGCAAAAAAATAGGAGCACACAAAAGATTGTGGTAGTGTCAAAGACTTCCAAGTGTATTAATACATCAGAGTCAGTACAGGTAACGTTTCTGGACACAAGGTCCCTTCCTCAGACCAAACACCTCATAAGTGACAAGCTACAAACATATATATATATATACCCACCATCCTAGGCTACTGTAGGGACACAGCCTTTCCCTGTGCCCTTGTCTGGGCTGCTGCTAGGTGGAGTGACGTCGCTGTGCGTCGTGACGCGGTGCCGCGTGGTGACGTCAGACCACGGGGGTGGGCCCAATTAGGCTGCAGAATGGCTGCAGCCCTGAACCACAGGTGTTGCTGGGGGTAGGTAAATAATTTTGCTTTGTGGGGGTATATATATATATGTTTGTAGCTTATCACTTATGAGGTGTTTGGTCTGAGGAAGGGACCTTGTGTATAGAAACGTTACCTGTACTGACTCTGATGTATTAATACACTTGGAAGTCTTTTGACACTACCAAAATATTTTGTGTGCTCCTTCTATTTTTTTGCTCATTACCGGTACCTCCAGACATGCAATGCAGACATGCCATCTCTCCGCTACAAGTCGTCATTTTTCTCCTTCTACTGAGTTAGCGGGAGATTTCAATGTTGAGGCGGGAGATCGGAAAATTAGTGTTAAACTCTGGTCTGTGCATAGATTAGCATGGGACCTCTTATGCTCGTGGGGGCCCCGGGCAACTGCCCAGCGTGCCCATGCGTCAAGACGGCACTGCTGTGACACTCTGGGTCCTGTCCCTTTAAGTCAGTGGGTTGTGCTGTGTTACACTGTGTCACTCTGGGTCCTGTTCCTTTAAGTAAGGGGGCTGTGCTGTGTTACACTGTGACACTCTGGGTCCTGTCCCTTTAAGTCAGGTGGCTGTGCTGTGTTACACTGTGACACTCTGGGTCCCTGTCCCTTTAAGTCAGCGCGCTGTGCTGTGTTACACTGTGACACTCTGGGTCCTGTCCCTTTAAGTGAGGGGGTTGTGCTGTGTTACACTGTGTCACGCTGGTCCTGTCCATTTAAGTCAAGGGTCTGTGCTGTGTTACACTGTGACACTATGGGTCCCTGTCCCTTTAAGTCAGGGCGCTGTGCTGTGTTACACTGTGACACTCTGGGTCCCTGTCCCTTTAAGTCAGCGCTGTGCTGTGTTACACTGTGACACATTGGGAACTGTCCCTTTGAGTCAGGGGATGTGCTGTGTTACACTGTGACACTCTGGGTCCCTGTCCCTTTAAGTCAGCGCGCTGTGCTGTGTGACACATTGGGAACTGTCCCTTTAAGTCAGGGGCTGTGCTGTGTTACACTGTGACACTCTTGGTCCCTGTCCCTTTAAGTCAGGGCGCTGTGCTGTGTTATACTGTGACACTCTGGGTCCTGTCCCTTTAAGTAAGGGGGCTGTGCTGTGTTACACTGTGACACTCTTGGTCCCTGTCCCTTTAAGTCAGGGGGCTGTGCTGTGTTACACTGTGACACTCTTGGTCCCTGTCCCTTTAAGTCAGGGGGCTGTGCTGTGTTACACTGTGACACTATGGGTCCCTGTCCCTTTAAGTCAGGGCGCTGTGCTGTGTTACACTGTGACACTCTGGGTCCTGTCCCTTTAAGTCTTGGCGCTGTGCTGTGTTACACTGTGACACTCTGGGTCCTGTCCATTTAAGTCAGGGCGCTGTGCTGTGTTACACTGTGACACTCTGGGTCCTGTCCCTTTAAGTCAGGGCGCTGTGCTGTGTTACACTGTGACACTATGGGTCCCTGTCCCTTTAAGTCATGGCGCTGTGCTGTGTTACACTGTGACACTCTGGGTCCCTGTCCCTTTAAGTCAGCGCGCTGTGCTGTGTTACACTGTGACACATTGGGAACTGTCCCTTTAAATCAGGGGATGTGCTGTGTTACACTGTGACACTCTGGGTCCCTGTCCCTTTAAGTCAGCGCGCTGTGCTGTGTTACACTGTGACACTCTGGGTCCCTGTCCCTTTAAGTCAGCGCGCTGTGCTGTGTGACACATTGGGAACTGTCCCTTTAAGTCAGGGGCTGTGCTGTGTTACACTGTGACACTCTGGGTCCTGTCCCTTTAAGTCAGGGCACTGTGCTGTTTTAGAGTGTGACACTCTGGGTCCCTGTCCCTTTAAGTCAGTGGTCCGTGCTGTGTTACACTGTGACACTCTGGGTCCTGTCCCTTTAAGTAAGGGGGCTGTGCTGTGTTACACTGTGACACTCTGGGTCCTGTCCCTTTAAGTCAGGGTGCTGTGCTCTGTTACACTGTGACACTCTTGGTCCCTGTCCCTTTAAGTCAGGGGGCTGTGCTGTGTTACACTGTGACACTATGGGTCCCTGTCCCTTTAAGTCAGGGAGCTGTGCTGTGTTACACTGTGACACTCTGGGTCCCTGTCCCTTTAAGTCAGGGCGCTGTGCTGTGTTACACTGTGACACTCTGGGTCCCTGTCCCTTTAAGTCAGCGTGCTGTGCTGTGTTACACTGTGACACTCTGGGTCCTGTCCCTTTAAGTGAGGGGGTTGTGCTGTGTTACACTGTGTCACGCTGGGTCCTGTCCATTTAAGTCAAGGGTCTGTGCTGTGTTACACTGTGACACTATGGGTCCCTGTCCCTTTAAGTCAGGGAGCTGTGCAGTGTTACACTGTGACACTCTGGGTCCCTGTCCCTTTAAGTCAGGGAGCTGTGCAGTGTTACACTGTGACACTCTGGGTCCCTGTCCCTTTAAGTCAGGGCGCTGTGCTGTGTTACACTGTGACACTCTGGGTCCCTGTCCCTTTAAGTCAGCGCGCTGTGCTGTGTTACACTGAAGTCAGGGGATGTGCTGTGTTACACTGTGACACTCTGGGTCCCTGTCCCTTTAAGTCAGGGCGCTGTGCTGTGTTACACTGTGACACATTGGGAACTATCCCTTTAAGTCAGGGGATGTGCTGTGTTACACTGTGACACTCTGGGTCCTGTCCCTTTAAGTGAGTGGGTTGGTCCCGGAGGAAGTGACGGGCTGTGGGAGCCGCCGGGGGGAGATCCAGACACAGAGAGACTCCCCCGGGCGGACAGTCTCTCCCCCCTCATGTAACTCACAGACTGTCACATTTCCTGGGATCAGGTCAGACTCTCTCATACCCCAGTCTCTGCTGTCTCTCCCCCCCCCCTCTCTCATACCCCAGACTCTGCTGTCTCTTTTCTCACCCCAGGCTCTCTCTCCTCTCATACCCCAGGCTCTGCTGTCTCTTTTCTCATCCCAGGCTCTGCTGTCTCTTTTCTCATCCCAGTCTCTCTTTCCTCTCATACCCCAGGCTCTGCTGTTTCTTTTCTCACCTAGTCTCTCTCATACCCCAGGCTCTGCTGTCTCTCCTCTTACTCCAGTCTCTCTCTCATCTCATACCCCAGGCTCTGCTGTCTCTTCTCTCACCCCAGTCTCTCTCTCCTCTCATACCCCAGGCTCTGCTGTCTCTTTTCTCCCCCCAGGCTCTCTCTCCTCTCATACCCCAGGCTCTGCTGTCTCTTTTCTCATCCCAGGCTCTGCGGTCTCTTTTCTCATCCCAGTCTCTCCCTCCTCTCATACCCCAGGCTCTGTTGTCTCTTTTCTCATCCCAGGCTCTGCTGTCTCTTTTCTCATCCCAGGCTCCGCTGTCTCTTTTCTCATCCCAGGCTCCGCTGTCTCTTTTCTCATCCCAGGCTCTGCTGTCTCTTATCTCACCCCAGTCTCTCTCTCCTCTCACCCCAGTCTCTCTCCTCTCATACCCCAGGCTCTGCTGTCTCTTTTCTCCCCCAAGGCTCTTGCCTCTCATACCCCAGGCTCTCTCTCTCCTCTTATATCCCAGGCTTTGCTGTCTCTTTTTTCACCCCAGGCTCTCTTTCTTATGATAGCAGGGTCTGTCTCTCAGATCCACAGACTCACAGTCCCCCCCCCCCCCCTTTTTATCTCCTTTACTCCTAAAGCAGTGGGGTTCAGTTCCAGCCGCCCTTCCCACGATCTCTCTATGTCCTCTATTCAATATAGGGAGAAGCACGGCAGCTTCAGGTGAGTGGAAGCGGATGCATTCTGATCTGTGCATTACCCCTCACATTGCTGCATTGATTGGGGGGGGGGGGGGGGGGGGGGGGGGATCTCCCTCCTTGTCCCTGTCCCTGTCCCTCTCCCTCCTTGTCCCTCTCCCTCTCCCTCCTTGTCCCTCTCCCTCCTTGTCCCTCTCCCTCCTTGTACCTCTCCCTCCTTGTCCCTCTCCCTCCTTGTCCCTCTCCCCCTCTCCCTCCTTGTCCCTCTCCCCCTCTCCCTCCTTGTCCCTCTCCCCTTCTCCCCCTCTCCCTCCTTGTCCATCTCCCCCTATCCCCCTCTCCCTCCTTGTCCCTCTCCCCCTCTCCCTCCTTGTCCCTCTCCCCTTCCCCCCCTCTCCCTCCTTGTCCCTCTCCCCCTCTCCCTCCTTGTCCCTCTCCCTCCTTGTCCCTCTCCCTCCTTGTCCCTCTCCCTCCTTGTCCCTCTCCCTCCTTGTCCCTCTCCCTCCTTGTCCCTCTCCCTCCTTGTCCCTCCTTGTCCCTCTCCCTCCTTATCCCTCTCCCCCTCTCCCCCTCTCCCTCCTTGTCCCTCTCCCCCCTCTCACCCTCTCCCCCTCTCCCTCTCACCCTCTCCCCCTCTCCCTCCTTGTCCCTCTCCCTCCTTTTCCCTCTCCCCCTCTCCCTCCATTTCCCTCTCCCCCTCTCCCTCCTTGTCCCTCTCCCCCTCTCCCTCCTTGTCCCTCTCCCCCTCTCCCTCCTTGTCCCTCTCCCCTTCTCCCCCTCTCCCCCCTTGTCCCTCTCCCCATCTCTCTCTCGCCCAGCCTCTCCTCGCCCCTCACTTTGTCTCTTACTCGCTCTCCTAGTTTCTGTTTCGTCCCATGATCTCTCTCCCCTGTCTGCCTCTCGCCCCTTCTCTCTCTGCTCTCCTCACCCTTCACCGTTTCTCACCTCTCTGGTGTCTTCCCCCTCAGTTCTTTGCCACGACATATCTTTTTTTCCCTTTTCCACGACATATCTCTCGTTCGCTCAGACTCTCTCTCGTTCGCTCAGACTCTCTCTCGTTCGCTCAGACTCTCTCTCTCGTTCGCTCAGACTCTCTCTCTCGTTCGCTCAGACTCTCTCTCTCGTTCGCTCAGACTCTCTCTCTCGTTCGCTCAGACTCTCTCTCTCGTTCGCTCAGACTCTCTCTCTCGTTCGCTCAGACTCTCTCTCTCGTTCGCTCAGACTCTCTCTCTCGTTCGCTCAGACTCTCTCTCTCTCGTTCGCTCAGACTCTCTCTCGTTCGCTCAGACTCTCTCTCTCTCGTTCGCTCAGACTCTCTCTCTCTCGTTCGCTCAGACTCTCTCTCTCTCGTTCGCTCAGACTCTCTCTCTCTCTCTCGTTCGCTCAGACTCTCTCTCTCTCGCTCAGACTCTCTCTCTCTCGTTCGCTCAGACTCTCTCTCTCGTTCGCTCACTCTCTCTCTCTCGTTCGCTCACTCTCTCTCTCTCGTTCGCTCACTCTCTCTCTCTCGTTCGCTCAGACTCTCTCTCGTTCGCTCAGACTCTCTCTCTCTCGTTAGCTCAGACTCTCTCTCGTTCGCTCACTCTCTCTCTCTCGTTAGCTCAGACTCTCTCTCTCGTTCGCTCACTCTCTCTCTTTCTCGTTAGCTCAGACTCTCTCTCTCGTTCGCTCACTCTCTCTCTCGTTAGCTCAGACTCTCTCTCGTTCGCTCAGACTCTCTCTCGTTCGCTCAGACTCTTTCTCTCTCGTTCGCTCAGACTCTCTCTCTCGTTCGCTCAGACTCTCTCTCTCGTTCGCTCAGACTCTCTCTCGTTCGCTCAGACACTCTCTCGTTCGCTCAGACTCTCTCTCGTTCGCTCAGACACTCTCTCTCGTTCGCTCAGACTCTTTCTCTCTCGTTCGCTCAGACTCTCTCGTTCTCTCTCTCTCGTTCTCTCTCTCTAACCCTCTCACATCACTCCTCTCTCGCCTGACCCCCTCTCTTCCCCCTCTTCTCCCCTTTACTCTCCTCACTCCTCTCGCCCTTTTCTGCCGCCTGGCCCATCTCTCCCCTCACTCCTCTCTCTCCCCCTCAGCCCTCCCTGGTGCCTCCCACCTCTCCCTGCCCTGGGACCTGCTGCCCGGTAATGTTTCCTGCGCCGGTTCCCTGGCGGTTCGTGTGGCTGCTCCTCCCGTTGCTGTGGCATTGCCGGCCCGGGCTGGCGGAGCTCAAGGTTCGGGTGCGCCTGGAAGACGGGCAGCTGACGGAAGAGAGTCTCCAGGCCGACAGCGAGAGAGACTGCATCACGCTGGAGTTCAGGAAGGCCGACGGCACAGTCATCACATACCTGGCTGACTTCAAGCAGGTGAGAGGGGGGTCCCTGACCTTGTCTGGGGGTCCGGCCCCGCAATGTCAGGTGAGAGGGGGGTCCCTGACCTTGTCTGGGGGTCCGGCCCCGCAATGTCAGGTGAGAGGGGGTCCCTGACCTTGTCTGGGGGTCCGGCCGCGCAATGTCAGGTGAGAGGGGATCCCTGACCTTGTCTGGGGGTCCGGCCCCGCAATGTCAGGTCTCTCTCCTCCCCATACATATGGCTGGTTCTGGTGTGGTCCTACGTCAGAATTCTCTTAGAGATATTATCCTCGGTGTGGCCGCGCTGCTCCGGTCCCGCGCTGGGGGTTCCTTCCCGGTGCTGCTCCGGTCCCGCGCTGGGAGCACCTTCCCGGTGCTGCTCCGGTCCCGCGCTGGGGGTTCCTTCCCAGCGCTGCTCCGGTCCCACGCTGGGGGCTCCTTCCCGGCGCTGCTCCGGTCCCACGCTGGGGGTTCCTTCCCGGCGCTGCTCCGGTCCCACGCTGGGGGCTCCTTCCCGGTGCTGCTCCGGTCCCACGCTGGGGGTTCCTGGTGCTGCTCCGATCCCACGCTGGGGGCTCCTTCCCGGTGCTGCTCCGGTCCCACGCTGGGGGCTCCTTCCCGGTGCTGCTCCGGTCCCACGCTGGGGGTTCCTTCCCGGTGCTGCTCCGATCCCACGCTGGGGGTTCCTTCCCGCTGCTGCTCCGGTCCCACGCTGGGGGTTCCTTCCCGGTGCTGCTCCGATCCCACGCTGGGGGTTCCTTCCCGCTGCTGCTCCGGTCCCACGCTGGGGGCTCCTTCCCGGTGCTGCTCCGGTCCCACGCTGGGGGTTCCTTCCCGCTGCTGCTCCGGTCCCACGCTGGGGGTTCCTTCCCGGTGCTGCTCCGATCCCACGCTGGGGGCTCCTTCCCGGTGCTGCTCCGGTCCCACGCTGGGGGCTCCTTCCCGGTGCTGCTCCGGTCCCACGCTGGGGGCTGCTTCCCGGTGCTGCTCCGGCCCCACGCTGGGGGCTGCTTCCCGGTGCTGCTCCGGTCCCACGCTGGGGGCTCCTTCCCGGTGCTGCTCCGGTCCCACGTTGGGTTTCTCCCCTTGGCCACGCCCCTGTCCCACGTTGGGTTGCTAAGTGAAGGTGAAAGAAACGGCGCTAACTCTATTAGTGTACACTTTAACTTTATAGTGAATTTCTTGATAAAATCTATTTGATTTTTCAACAATAATATTGTGCTTAAATAACGTGCAAATGATAATAAAAAGTTCAAACCCCCAGCTGGTAGGGACTGGTTTCACTAGTCCCACAAATCGTCACTTTCGTTGCAATCCAGGGGGAGCATGGAGGGAAATAGAACAAAAAAGACAAAAAACAATCTAAGTGTAGACAGTTTCAAATTAGTGTTGTGCCAACTTACATCTTGTAAGTAGGCACAACATATGAGCCAAGACAAGACATAGAGTTTTACACTAATTTGAAACTGTCCCACGTTGGGTTGCTCCCAGTGGCACCTGCCTCAGCTCGCAGTGTCCTTTTATGTCCCCGTGTTTGCCCAGGTGCGCACACCTCATTCCTGTCCTGGCCCCGCAGCTGCTCCCAGAGGAGGCCTCCGTGGCAATGACTCTGTGAGTCCCACAAAGCTGCCGTAGCGTTCACATCGGGAATGTCTCGGATCCGGCAGCCACGCAGTAGCGGGGAAACGGTTTAATCTGCGCAGATCAGGGGGGTGGAGGTTACCGCTGTCACGGTGACGGGAGGTTAGCAGACATTGCTAATGTGGGGGCTCCGGGTTTTAGGGGAGAAAGCAGTTTAAAAAGAGATAATGTAGCAAGAAAAAGTGGAGAAGTGAGAGCGGTAATGTGCGCCACTCGCAACGTCTCTATAAATTACAGGCAGCAGGGGGTGAGCGGGCGAGGATTAGGCGGCAGGGGGTGAGCGGTCGAGGATTAGGCGGCAGGGGGTGAGCGGGCGAGGATTAGACGGCAGGGGGTGAGCGGGCGAGGATTAGACGGCAGGGGGTGAGCGGGCGAGGATTAGATGGCAGGGGGTGAGCGGGCGAGGATTAGGCGGCAGGGGGGTGAGCGGGCGAGGATTAGGCGGCAGGGGATGAGCGGGCGAGGATTAGGCGGCAGGGGGTGAGCGGGCGAGGATTAGGCAGCAGGGGGTGAGCGGGTGAGGATTAGACGGCAGGGGGTGAGCGGGCGAGGATTAGGCGGCAGGGGGTGAGCGGGCGAGGATTAGGTGGCAGGGGATGAGCGGGCGAGGATTAGACGGCAGGGGGTGAGCGGGCGAGGATTAGACGGCAGGGGGTGAGCGGGTGACTGGGCCAGGACATTTCTCTGTGGCTCCCTGTCCCGTGACTCAATCTGGACTTTGTCTGCAAAGTTGTGTTTTTTTTTTTTCTTGTTTTTTTTCTTTCTCTCCTCTTTCTCTCCTCTTTCTCTTCTCTTTTCTCCTCTTTCTCTCCTCTTTCTCTCTCTCTCTCTCTCTCTCTCTCTCTCTCTCTCTCTCTCTCTCTCTCTCTCTCTCTCTCTCTCTCTCTCTCTCTCTCTCTCTCTCTCTCTCTCTCTCTCTCTCTCTCTCTCTCTCCTCTCCTCTCCTCTCCTCCTTTATATTGCATTCTCCATGAATGGAGATTTTCCTGGCAGCTTTGTCCTCTATTATTCTGAAGCGAAAAGCAGAAGTACAGCAGGGAGTGAGATGAGGACATGAGACTTCAGGAGGCTGGCGTTGGAAGTGGAGATTCCCGTGGCTTGTGTCCTGGAGAATGCGATGTAGGGAGATATGCAAGAGAAAGAGACGGGAGTTATAGGGAGCGGTTATATGGGGCAATAGGAGGTTACAGGGAGCGTTTATATGGGGTAATAGGAGGTGTTATATGGGGTAATAGGAGTTATAGGGAGCGGTTATATGGGGCAATACCTCTTTAAATAAACATGTTGCACCTTCATAAGGTCTTACTCCCATGGACCAAAATAAGGGCCCTAACTGCCAGTCCTTGCCACATTAATAGCTGCTGCCTTTAAAGGGTCACTTATAGAAACAGACCTTCTTAGCCATACAAAATGCAATATTACTTCTTTTTCCCTAAATTATCCCCCAATGACCCAAAGCTCGGACAGATCATGTACGATTCTGTCACTGTAGAAACGTCCATATTGTGCTCCTATTCAGATAAGGGTCTTAAGCTCTTGAACCCCAATCCTTCCTAAGATCAGTTAAACGATTTTGTACAGCCACCTGAGAAACTTTACCAGCAGGATCTGTAGGAAGTCGAAGAGTCCCTCCAAGTCTTTACACCGTGCCCTTCCTTCTTTTAGCCTGTATCCTGTATTCTGTTTTTATCTTTCTTTCCCACCTGGATTACACTCTTAGTAAGATCATACATTGTTTTCCCCAGACTGTTCTCCTTCTGGAAGTGAGTTTGAGGAGGTTCCCTCGAAGGGATCTTCTAATATTCCCTGGGCCATGTCTACACAATCTGTGAAAGCTTCTTCCGCCGGCAGCTATGGGCAAACTCCGTCCACAGGTGGATCTGGGCAAACCCCAGGCTGATCTGGACAAATTCTGTCTGCAACTTTCAGGACACGATCATAAAGTGCTTAATTTTCATCATTCCACTTCCTGTTCCCATATTCCTGAAATATTATGCCAGGCTTCTGCACAACTCCGATAGGAATGTCCAAATTTATCACATAAATTACATTTAATCTTTGTACAACTTGCCCTCTCGTGGGCCAAGGACTGGCACAAGTTGTATTTTAGAACATCACATGTATTGCTTAACTGTCTGGCAGAACCACATCTATTGCACAACGTTGGCTGATCATTGTAAAAACTGTTTCCTTTTTCTCTTCCATTGATGAAAGAGTTGGGTAGATGTTTTGTAACATTGCCATGTCGCCAAAGTCTGGCTTGCACTTTCCAGCCTCCTATCCAGATGTCCTCTTCATCTATGATTCTTGTAGGTGGAGCCAGTACTTCACATTGTCTGCCATGCCATATCAGAATATCTGATATTGGGACTGACTTGTGTCTGAAGAGAATTGTTACAGACTTTATTTCCAGTTTAGACACAGGAATAGCTGCAAAAGACTTCTACAATTCAGTGTTTTTAATACTCTCATATCTTGTCCAGAAATAGTCCAAAGCTTGAGGTCTCTTAAAGCTGACATCATACTCACATGTGCCTGGAACATGGTTACGTGCATACATTTCATCTGCTCTGAAGCCCAAGGATTCTTTTAATAGATGTCTTCCAATATAAATCCTGTTGGGATTCATCTCTTCTCCGCCTCTATACCTCACCTCATCTCCTATATACCTCATCTCCTATATACCTCATCTGCTCTCCGCCTTTTTTATACCTCAACCTTTCCACATTTCTCCTTTTCAAACGTTGAGCATTTCCGGCTAGAGGACTCCCAAAGGATCTCCCACAACAGGCTGAATGAGGTGCTGTATGAACTGGGGTTACCTTAATACTATTACTCTGCTTTACCCCAACTTCTGATTGGGCCAGTCCTTTATCAGGACAAATCTGCATAGGAGCAGCAATTTCAGTCTCTACAACCTTCATTTCACTCCCAGGCACTACAGGGTTAATGCTGTCTCCATTACTGCTAATTACCACCTGCTGTTCTCCCCTCTCGGGGTTCTGAATCACAGGACCTGCTAATAAGCTGGGGATGGTTCTGTAAGTCCAGGTGAGCATGGGTTCTCTGGCTCACTGCTCTCGGGTACAAACTCCATTTCCAGCTGATCTCCTCCCAGAGTTTCTAGGTTCTTACTTTACTGCTCTCCAGAGTTCTTTGTAATCTCTGTAACTTCTCCCAGCGTATGAGTCTGAGATAACCCAACATCACAGGTGTCTGCTGCTTTCTTTCCATGCAATGGGCTTTTAACCAAATATTCTGCTATTAACCCCTGGGGTGCTGGACCTCTGGAACAGATCCTTGCTCACAGCCTGATTCACCCTGAGGTGAGTCCCCTTCCCTGAAGTCTCTGGACCCTATTTCTGGGCTGTTACCTTCTCCTGAAGAAACTTTTAGCCGCCGGTCCTTTTTTGCTTTCCTTTTGAGAGAGAAAATTGGCAAATAGCCAAAGCGCCACACCACAAATCAGATAGTGAACAGGGTAGACTAAACTATTTTAATGCCAAAAAGGAGAGAAATTACACTGATATATACACTTTAATAAAGCTCTGCTGAGCGAAACATGTCGGTGTAATTTCTCTCTCTTTTTTTTTTTGGCATTAAAATCATTTAGCCTTCCCTCTTCATTATCTGGTTTGTGGCGCAGGAGTTTCTTCTCTCTGCTGTATCTCCTGCACTTTGCACACTGGACTCCTGCACCCGGCAAGTGAGGATTCTTATTCCGTCTGGAACCCACAATAGGAAAAAGAATACCATCTCTCTGTGATAAATACCTCATTATTGCTGGACTATCTTGATGCACGTATGTATGTATGTATGTATGTATGTATGTATGTATGTATGTATGTATATATATATACATTGGGACACGTGGCTCCATATACTCTATTTAGTGTGGGACCTTAGTCCAATATTAACCTCCTAAACAAGATTATTCAATCAAATATATCTACACGGTTATTGCTGGCAAAAAGGGGTTATCCACATTAGTCACACTATGACTTAAAGGAAGAAACTGAACAACTGCTACAATCTGTTTATTTTTTCCCTTTTATGCACCCCACTTCTTGGAGCCCCAGTCCTCCCTATCCCAGGGAATCTCTTTGCTTTCCTTTTCTTTAGCAGCTTTACCCTTTGGGGTTTTCCTGGCAGTTGATTGAATTAAACTGTCAGTATCTGAGTCTTCCTGGGATAAGTTCTCTGTTTTATCTTTAGACTTTGCAGACTTGTTCTGGGATCTAGTTTCTCTCCCACTTCTTTTAGGCGTCACCAAACTTATCTTTTCTTGTGAGCTTTTAATGTGACTCTTACTGGGGTTCTGGCTTCTTGTTCCACAACATGGCTCTGCGCCCCGCTCTGCGCCCCGCTCTGCGCCCCGCTCTGCGCCCCGCTCTGCGCCCCGCTCAGCACTGTGGGTTAGCATTTCAATTGTTTTCAAAATGGAACGTTTCCGTTTGACTGGATCCACCGCTATTTTAGCAATCTCACCGTCCAACCAGGTTAAATTATCACGCAGACAGTTTATTTTTATTTATGTAGAACGTGTTACCAGGAAGTAACACATTGAGAGTTATCTCTCGTTTTTCACGTATGACCTGGGCATAGAGTTATTATGACATACATAGTTACAATGAGTGAATAGGGTTACACATTCTATACAGGACATTGCTTGCACAGTTAAAGATAGTATATATATATCGGGTGCTCAAAGTTTTTGGCTGCGCCCTCCCATGTCTCAGTCCCTGTGCTCGCGCCCCCAATCCCGAGTGATCCGGCGTCAAATGACGCAGAGGGTCACGTGACATGATATCACGGGACACAGCAGCGTCATTTGACACGCGTTGTCAAGAAGACGCGGCACGTCGCATGACCCCGCGGTGTCATGGCGCCACGTTGTCATGGCGACGTGAGCAGAAGCCGGCTGAATTCCAGTAAGTACAGGTTGCAGAGACCTCGCGCTGTCCCCTGGCATTTAATTTCAATGCCTCGGGGAAGTGCGCCGGGCCTCTGCATCCGCCAGCGCCCCCCCCCCACAAAAATCCCGGCCCTTCAGTTTGCGCACCGCTGATATATATTATAGGCGTATATAATAGTTACAGACCAGATTAAAGTGTGAAACAGCCTTAGTTTTGAAAGAACTTAAACTGATGGTGGATGTGAGAGTCTCCGGCAGACTGTTCCAGTTTTGGGGTGCACGGTAAGAGAAGGAGGAACGGCCGGATACTTTGTTCAAACTTGGGACCATGACCAGTCTTTTGGAGTCAGATCTCAGATGATAGGTGCTGCATGTGGTAGGGGTGAGGAGCTTGTTCAGGTAGACGGGTAGCTTGCCCAGAAAGTATTTGAAGGCAAGACAGGAAAAAGGAACTTTGCACCTAGACTCTAGTGATGACCAATCTAGTTCTTTGAGCATTTCGTAGTGATGTGTGTTGTAGTTGCATTGGAGAACAAAATGGCAAATTTTTGCTAAGGTGAGTTTGGGGTGCCGAGCCGTTTACTATGTCCCTATAGTCTATAATTGGCATTAGCATCTGCTGTGCGATGCGCTTTCTGAATTAGGGAGGATTTGTTCCTATATAGTAAACCTAGTTTGGCATAAGCTTTGGATGTCAAGGAATCAATGTGCAAACCAAATGTTAAATGGGAGTCAAACCATATGCCCAAATATTTGAAACTAGTAACAGTAGCTCGGATAGTATAAGAGTTGGTTCAGATCTGTAGCTCCTTCATTGGATGCTTTAGAAATTTAGCCTTGGTCCCAAATACCATTGTTACAGTCTTGTCAGTGTTTAGAAACAGTTTGTTTTGGGAAATCCAATTTTCAAATCTCAAAAAGTCAGACTGAAGTATGTATTCAAGGTCGGAGAGGCTATAGGGCTGTGTGCATATAGGATTGTGTCATCTGCATACATGTGTATTGAAGCTTCCTTACAATCTGTGGGAAGATCATTGATGAACACTGAGAAGAGTAGGGGCCCCAGAACAGAGCCTTGCGGGACGCCACAGGTGATATCCAGGGGGTTGGAGTTAGAGCCCGAGAGACACATGTTGGGATCTACCTGATAGGTAGGACTGAAACCAGTGTAGCCCTGCTTCCTATAGAACGCAGGCCACTACCATATGCTGTATTACCTGTAGGCTCACAGGGCCTAAGTCTCTGCCACGGAGAGCCTGGGGTACTCACACGATAGTTATACTGGGTGCAGCGCCTCCACCTGCGACAGCTTCCGCCAGAGGGGAAGTGGGTCTTCGCAGGACTTATATAATGTACACACAACCACGCAACAGGATACCTTAACCAATTGACTTTACTTGCAAGCAATACCTTCACATACATATATCAACGGCCCTCCATAGAGGAGACACTCTCATCAGCGTCATACGACCGCCTACCCTCCCGTCTCCCTCCACCGGGTGATCCCACCCCGTGTCCAATCCCCTTGGGATAAGTCCTCCCACCCTCAAGTGAGTCCGATCTCTATATGTTGAGTGTGACTGCGCAGCCACTGTGTCCTGAATGAAGGATGGTACCGTTGGTGCACTTTAGAATTACCTGCCGGGCACTCCAGTACCCGGTGCGGCTACAATCTTCACAATGGATCAGTGAGGTGAAGATGATGTCACCCATCGGTGTCTAGGGCGATCCCACCCAGACACGCTGCGTCCTGACCTCCCGACAACGTAGAACTGTCCCAGCGGTAATAATGTGGCAATAAGGGAACCGGAACCTGACTATGGCCAGTCCATAGCTCGGCTTGTCTCTACGGGGACTCAGGGCCTAACTGGGCCTGGGGCATGCGGCCTACGTGGGGGGGGGCGTCTGTCTCCCCACACCGAAGCTCCTTCTCCTCTCCACCCAACTCTGAACACTCGTGTGCGCAACCACTTCCTTTTCCTCTTAGTCTCGCACCTCATTGGCCCAGGCACATCACGAGGACCCGCAGGGGCTGCTGGGACATGTCGTGCGCTACCTCCTTTGCGGGCTTTCTTTCACCCTCGCTCTGCGCCTGTGCAACCTCTGCTAGGCTAAGTCTGTGCTGGCGCCAACCACAACATGGCGGCTCCCTTGCGCGGAACCTCCGTTATCGGAGTGTTCCCTAACTGCAACATTCCCAACCATAACAACAAAAGGGTGGAAAAAGGGGGTCCCGGCTACATCCTCCCCCCTGCGGATTCCAACGTCCCCGCTTGGACGATACCGTTGAACTGCTACAACTTTATATAATGAAAAATTGCATAACATAAGGCCTCGGCCATGTTACGTGCTTGCTGGCGGAAGCGCGCTGAGGCGCGCTCCCGCTCAGCACTGAGCCCCTACAGCCGCAATTAGAGCGGCTTTAGTAGGGGCTCACCTGCGCTTACGCGCGCTTGCGGAAGCGCAGGTCTTGGGGGAATTTAAAATTCCCCCGCTTGCCGGCGAGACAGGCCGGTCACGTGAGCGGTTCGCCCAATGAGGGCGAACCAGCTCCGTGACGTCACTGGCCCGCCCCCGGCCAGTGACGCGCCCGCCCCCGGACCGCCCCCGGACCGCCCCCTGACGGCTGCTGAGAGCGCTTGCGGTAAGCAACCGCAAGGCCAGGGAAAGCACCCGTTTTCCCTGCGCCTCAGCGCGCCTCAGCACGCCAGCAGGGACCGTGGACTCGGCCTAAGACACATCCCTCGCTTAGATCAGATTGTACATTTCACTGAACATCACAATTACTGATTGTATGCGGCTGCGGGCCCACTGCTGAGCCTCATAGTGGGGTGCCCCAAACTGATCGTAGGCCATCCTCATGGGAGGTTGCCCGTTCCTTTGGCTTCACCTTAACAACTGTTCGGTCACCCCCTTTGGGGAGTGACTTTTTTGGTCTTGAACCTCGAGCTCTTCCCTTGAGGGGGTTACAGTCTCTAAAGTATCCTGACTTGGTGCAAAACATGGGCTCAGTGGGTCCAGCAATGAATTTTCCGGAGCCACCCCCTGGGGCGAGCGCTCCTGTAGCCCTTTCAGTTTTTCAGCGGATCTTTCGGCTTGTACGTATGCCCGCTGTAGGTTCTCTTGCAATCTTTGTACATAGCGGAAGTGGGTAGTATTATGTACTCCATCAGTGGAGACTCTCAACTGTACAGTATGTCCACAGGCAGTCTAGCTTCACGGCCAAACATGAGGAAGTATGGCGAGAACCCTGTAGAATCATGTCGTGTACAATTGTAAGCGTGGACTAGGGTTTCCACATGGCGACTCCATTTAGTCTTTTCCACTCCTGTTAATGTGCCCAACATATCTAGTAGAGTGCGGTTGAACCGTTCCGGCAAGGCATCCCCTTCGGGGTGGTAGGGCGTGGTACGGGACTTTTTGATATGTAAGAGGTTCAGTAGTTCTTTTATTAATTTGCTTTCGAAGTCCCGTCCTTGATCGGAGTGGAGGCGTTGAGGAAGCCCATAATGCATAAAATACTTCTCCCAGAGCACCTTAGTCACCGTAATGGCTTTTTGATCTTTGGTCGGGAAGGCCTGAGCGTAGCGGGTGTAATGATCGGTAATGACCAGCACATTTCCTATGCCATGGCTATCGGGTTCGATGCACAGGAAGTCCATACAGACTAAGTCAATAGCGTGTGACGGGAGCTTTGTGACAGGCTATGAATAATACACCACCAAGAATATAACTGGGTTGAACTGGACGAGACTTTAGATATGATAAAATATAATTTATTCCTTGAAAAAGGTGAACACACGAGATATACAGATAACAGACAAAATATGGACACTTATTTAAAGGTTAGGACAAGAAAAGCCATCAAGATACAGGATGGGCCATTTCTTCCATAATTCAGTTTCAGATGTAGACATCACAGCAATACATGAAGATCATGAAGACATTTGAGTAAGGGTTGACTCTGACTTATATACCATTTCAACTCTTCTCTTGCACTCAAGGTGCTGAGCTGTCTAGCAAAAATCTCTTTGATGGAGATTTTGGCTTCCCTGTAAGTGTGAAGACCGACACTTAAAAACACTCAGCCCCTTTGTTCCTGCCCTTAGCATAAACAATCAGGACAGTTAGCTTTTGATCACCGGGCTATGTTAATTCTTTAGGATGCCCTTCCTGACTGATTTAACATAGGAGATGGAGTCTGCATTTTTCAGAGCAGATCCAAAACCCCATATACATTTTAATACCTACACATATTAAAATACCCAGTTCTGGTAGGTCCAGTGGGTCCAAACTTTCCAGACCGTAATGCCGGAAGTGGTACACTATAAGGTCCAAATTTCAGCCCGCTACGACCTTCGGAACCGGAGTTATACAAATATCACATAAACCGTTTCATATTTTATTATAAAAATCTCCGCTAAAAAGAAATCTCAGCATTTCACTAAATCTCCATTGAAAACAACGGGCTCCGCCGCCATGGGTTTCAATGGAGCAACTCCGCCGTTGTAGTCAATGGAGTTTCCCACCATAGACTTTCAATGGGGAAACCGTCGCCATTCAAGTCTATGAGAAAATTCACAAATCTTTACCTTCGTCCACACTCCGTCTGGTTGGTCTGAGGGGGCTGGGAAGGGGCATTCATTAAAGCCGGAACCTTGGCTATATGCCATCCAAATCCCATCCCTCTGGTCATTCCAGAACCGGAGATATGGACTTACACATTTCAACATTTTACACTTAGTCGTTTTTTCGCCATGCGGCTTTTCCCCATTGGAATCAATGGCCGGCGCCGCCATTGACAATGCATGGCGCCCGCCGCCATTAGATTCAATGGTACGACCCTCCTTCTCCGCTCGACTCTTTACGGGGGTCCCTCATTCCCGGACCCGGTGTGGATCGTGTGTGGGGGTTCCTAGGGGTTAGGGACAAAAATAACTTTATTCCCAGGGGCCCTAGAACCCAAGATTTCCACGCCAATTGTTGTTGAACTTGACCGTAGTGATTAAACTCTTTTAAAGACATTGTATCCGCTTTTGCGGTCTGCGGTTTGGATGTCTGCCAACCTGTTCCTCGAGGCCGGCGTTGAGGAATCTCCATTAAAGTCAATGAGCCCATTGACTTACAATGGGAAACCGCCGCTCCTCCTCTCGGACGCCACCTGCTGGTCGTCGCTGGAATACAGGTCCAAAACCGCTACTTCTGCCATTAGAGAGCATGGAGGCTCAATGGTGACCTATGGACGGCTGCAAAATGGAGCCTGGAAAGGCGGGAAAATTACACAAAGGGCTATAATCACTATTTTAACATTAACCCCTTCCCTCCCGCATCAACCCTAGTGTCTGTGTGAGTGCAAACACCAGGATAACACAATACATTTACACAGGGGAATAAACATTTGGATATTGAAGCAAGGCAAAACACATTACTGGACCTCAGTCCAGTTAACCCCTTGCTTGCCTGATGAGAGTAGAGGGTGGCCAAATGGGGGTGTAACCCCTTTAATCCCGGGCCAAATCCTCTCTATCTTGACACATAAGTCCCGTACTCTTTAGGTGGCCCATTGGGGTAGCCCTAGTGGGCAAAGTCTTGCGCTGAATGCACCGCACACACAGTCGACAGTGATGCTCTACAGCTTCTCTCATTTTGGGCCAGAAAAACCTATCTCTCACGAGTCCAAAAGTCTTGTCTACCCCCAAATGACCATGTTCTTCATGTAGAGCTTTCAATACTAGATACTGCAGTCGTTTTGGTAGCACTAATTGTCGTCGATTCGGGTGGTTATGATATTCTACAATTCGGTATAACAAATTGTCTTGTATTTCGAATTTGTTCGCTTCCCGCATCAGTATACCTCCTACATCCCCCGGAGTCTGACGAAGGAGGGCCCGGCGATTGTGTCGGATAGCATAACGAATGGCCCCTGCGACCGGGTCTTGTTCTTGGTATCGTACCATATCTTTCCAGGCTATAATCTTGTCGGGTGTAACATGCATGCCACTAGGGTCGCTATAGGCTTCGGGTATAGCGTTGGAAGTACACCCTAGGGAGTCGGCCACTCGTAATTCTGAGGATGCTACCTGATCATTTACTATGGCGGCTGTGCAACATAGAGCCCTTATTCCGGGTCCCGGGATTTCTTCCCACTGATCCTCGTCGGGGGTAGTGGCCAACCCTGGTCGCCTAGACAGGCGTCCGCTACAATGTTCAAGGGGCCAGGCTTGTATTTCAGGGTGAAATTGTAATTAAAGAGAGCCGCCAGCCAACGATGGCCGGCCGCATCGAGTTTGGCGGAAGTCATGATGTAGGTGAGAGGATTGTCTGTCCGCACCTCGAACGACACTCCGTACAGGTAGTCCCGAAGTTTGTCCACAATGGCCCACTTAAGTGCCAAGAACTCGAGTTTGTGCACTGGATAATTCTGCTCGCTGGTAGTAAGACTGCGGCTGATATACGCAACGGGTCGTAATCCCTCGGGATATTTTTGATGCAACACTGCTCCTAGGCCGCTCAGGCTAGCATCCTCATGTAGTATGTATGGCTGTTCGGGATTGGCGTAGGCCAGTACTGGAGCCGCTGTCAGGCTCTGTTTCAGGTCTTTAAAAGCTTGTTCACACTCTGGTGTCCATTTGTCCCCAAAGGGCTGTCGGGCAGGGTTGGCCTTCTGGCCGTGTCCACCGGATATATCTTGAGTAGGCCGTTGAGGGCTTTGGCCCGGCGGGAGTACCCCTCCACAAATCTGCGGTAGTAGCCGCAGAACCCCAAGGACGACCGCAACTCTCCCACATTGTCAGGGCGGGGCCAGTTGACAACAGCTTCTATTTTGGCGGGGTCCGTGGCAATTCCCTCACCGGACACGATGTGTCCCACGTACATCACTGAGGTCCGGCAGAACCGGCATTTATCCAACGAGAGTTTGAGCCCTTCCTGTGCTAATCTATCCAGTACCTTCAAGAGTCGAGCCTCATGCTCTTCCAGGGTTTTCCCAAAAACTATGATGTCATCTAAAAACACGAGGCATTCTCGGGGGTTCAAGACCCCTAGAGTCGTCTCCATTAGCCGCTGGAAGGTGGCAGGCGCCTAACATATGCCTTGGGGCATACGGGTGAATTGATAGAACCCTAGGGGACAGACAAACGCTGTCTTCTCTTGATCCTCGGGCTCATGGGGACTTGGTAGTAACCCGACCGAAGGTCCAGTACATGGAACCATTTGCTCCCATGTAAGGTGTCTAGGATCTCTTCTATGCGGGAAAGATTATACTGGTCCGGTACCGTTCGATTGTTCAGCGTCCGATAATCCACGCATAATCTCACGGTCCCATTCTTCTTTCGCACGACTACTATAGGGGAGGTGTAAGGGCTTCGTGACTCCATGACAATTCCAGCTTCTTCCATTTCGTTGATAGCAGCCCGTACATCCTCTACGTCCCTAGTGGCGAGCCGACGGGAACGCTCCCGAAAGGGTTTTGCATCAGTCATCCGAATGGTGGTTGGGCATTGCGACTACACCCCACATCCATCTCGCTGGTAGAGAACACTGATCGTCTTTTTTTTAGCTGTACTCGTAATCGTTCCTTCCAGGTTTCCGGCAGTTCGGATGAGTCAAAGTCTAATGGCGTTTCGGGATCTTTCACTCTGGTCGTGTTTACCTGCACGGCTTCGTCCACCGAGCTGACGGGATAGATTCTCCCTATTCGTTGGCCCACATCGATGGCCATGGGGAAGGGCAATAGATTCTGTACCATTACAAAAATTCGACGGGGAATGGCGACGGGCCAACTTCAGAATTCTGGTACAAGGCGATATCCCCGGCGAACATCCTCTTCTGGGGTGCTTTCTAAAGAAAACTGCTGCTCTTCGTCTAATCGGTCAGCGTAGGCACACCAGGCTGGTATCCTCTGCGTCTCTCCGTGTAAGAGTTGGGTCAGCCCTCCCCGCCCGCAGAACAACAGGCCATAGTCGTCCGGAGGGGACTGGGGAGGAGCTGGATCGGCCTGAACCAGCTGTAACTGTAGGCTGGACATGGGTAGTTCGTTAGTTTCGTGTAAGTAGGCCCGGATAACGGCTTGCACAATGTCAGCATTCATACCGAGGATGATTGGGTACTTGGGCGTATCTTTGGGTTCGGGGCACACCAAGGCGTCCACCTTCATGGGGTGAGATTTCCCCGTGTTGAGCTGTTGTATCTCCAGGTCTACGATCACCAGGCCGTCGATGGGGTAGTCGTCATTACTTAGCCGCGTACCTTGATATGTTTGGCGGGTCTCAGAGGCCGCTTTTGGAGATGGCGATCATAGAATCCCCGGTATATGATGGTGACTTGGGACCCCGTGTCTAGTAGGGCGGAGGAGTAGATTCCGTCCACTAGCACCCGGATCAAAGCTACCGGTCCCACGCGGTTACCCTCCTCCGTTGAGTCTTCTCCATCTTGAGGGGCCCCGGGAGTTTCGGTATCGGCCGCATACACCCCGCAAACCATGGCCCGGGGGGTGAACTTCTTGGGCGATGGGCTCCGATGCCGAGATTCGCCCATCTGACAGTCGTAAGATATGTGTCCTTTCTTTCCGCATTTGTAGCAGGACATATCCCTGGGGGTAGCACGGCGGTCGTACGGAGGCGAGGTCCGTCCCGCGTATGGCAGCCTTTCGGAGCTGGGTTTGTCCGGTGGTTCCTCCTTCTCAGCACTTCCTTTTGGTTTAGTGCTGCTGCTGGCCTTAGCCCTCTGAGGTGAGTGCAACATCAGATGCGTCTCGTGCTCTTTGACCTGCTGCAGGAGTTGGATAAACGAGGGGGGGGGGTCCCCTAGTGAGGCGGTCGCGAATCATGCTGGCTATAGGGTGAGTAGGACTGGACCCTCGTAGGTATTGTTTGCGGAGATATTCATCCATCTGAGAGGGCGTCACATATTTATGATGCAGCAGAGGTCCGAGGGAGATTTGTACTCGGTGTATATACGCAGACAGATCTTCCCCCTCTTTTTGATTTATGGCATAGTATTTGGCCCACAGGGCGCCATCATCCTGTTTTGCGCTATAGGCTTCCACTAGGAACTCGATCATCATGCGAGAGGTTAGGTCAGGGTATTGTTCCCGATGAATGCTGATTAAAGTGGATGCTGGGGGTCGCAAGCACTCCATGAGTCGTTGCCGTTTTACCACGTCGGTGCAAGACCATTCTTCCCTTACTCCCCTAGTGTGCTCCTTCCATGCCTCTATCCCATCCTCCCCCGTGGGCACGGGTATCGTCCCCGAGAAGGCCTTTAACTTCCGGTAACTTTGGGCATGGGTGGCTAAAGTAAGTGCTTTTACTAGCGGCGGTAAGCTGGTGGGGGTGGTTAACTGGTCTATCTTGTCATTGAGTTTCTGTAGCATATCACTACGCACCCCTGCTTCCGCGGAGGCGCTCGACCCGGGATAGCTGGATTCTGACCGGCAGCTAGCCGCCTCGCTCTCGGGGTAGTGAGCAAAGGGGAGGGTGGGGGTCGTCACCATCTAGTTCCCTTACAGGGGGGTCCCGAAGGGGGTAGACAAAAGGGCTACCGCCAGGTGGTGCATTGGGCAGCGGTAGATATTGGGGAACGGCGGGCTCGAGTACTACTAGATCTCGCCGGCAGTTCACTAGCAAGGTGTTCCATTTAGAATCTTGGTCTATGAGCACATCTACCAGGCGGGCTTTAGCAAAACCCGGGAGCTGTCGTAAGGCCGTTTGCAAAGTCTCTAGGGGTAAGGCCATGGGTACTCTGGTCACAGCTACGGCACGACGGGCAGGCGTGCGCATTTGGTGCGCCCAGTCGTGTATTTCCTGCCGGATAGGAGGGGCCATGGCGGCGGTAATTTAGTCTCGAGGGGGCACCCCAGGTCTAAGATCTCAGCAGCGACTCCAAATGTAGCCCTGCTTCCTATAGAACGCAGGCCACTACCATATGCTGTGGTACCTGTAGGCTCACAGGGCCTAAGTCTCTGCCACGGAGAGCCTGGGTACTCGCACAATAGTTATACTGGGTGCAGCGCCTCCACCTGCGACAGCTTCCGCCAGAGGGGAAGTGGGTCTTCGCAGGACTTATATAATGTCCACGCAACAGAATATCTTAACCAATTGACTTTACTTGCAAGCAATACCTTCACATACATATATCAACGGCCCTCCCTAGAGGAGACACTCTCATCAGCGTCATACGACCGCCTACGCTCCCGTCTCCCACCACCGGGTGATCCCACCCTGTGTCCAATCCCCTTGGGATAAGTCCTCCCACCCTCAAGTGAGTCCGATCTCTATATGTGTGAGTGTGACTGCGCAGCCACTGTGTCCTGAATGAAGGATGGTACCGTTGGTGCACTTTAGAATTACCTGCCGGGCACTCCAGTACCCGGTGCGGCTACAATCTTCACAAAGGATCAGCGAGGTGAAGATGACGTCACCCGTCGGTGTCTAGGGCGTTCCCACCCAGACACGCTGCGGCACGATAGCGGGGCCTGCGCCCAGACCTCCCGCCAACTTAGAACTGTCCCAGCGGTAATAATGTGGCAATAAGGGAAACGGAACCTGACTATGGCCAGTCCCTAGCTCGGCTTGTCTCTACGGGGACTCGGGGCCTAACTGGGCCTGAGGCATGCGGCCTACGTAGGGGGCGGTCTGCCTCCCCACACCGAAGCTCCTTCTCCTCTCCTCTCCAACCAACTCTGAGCACTCGTGTGCGCAACCACTTCCTTTTCCTCTTGGTCTCGCACCTCATTGGCCCAGGCGCATCACGAGGACCCGCGGGGGCTGCTGGGACTCGTCATGCGCTACCTCCTTCGCGGGCTTTCTTTCACCCTCGCTCTGCGCCTGCGCAACCTCTGCTAGGCTGTCTGTGCTGGCGCCAACCACAACATGGCGGCTCCCTTGCGCGGAACCTCCGTTATCGGAGTGTTCCCTAACTGCAACATTCCCAACCATACAACAAACGGGTGGAAAAAGGGGGTCCGGCTACACCAGTTTAAAGCATGCTTCCCTATTCCAGAGCTCTGGAGTTTGTTAAGCAGGATAACATGATCAACAGTATCAAAAGCCTTTGCAAAATCTAGGAATATTGCACCAGTGAGTTGTCCCCGTTCCATTCCACACTGGATCTCATTGCAAACTTTTAGCAGGGTAGTTACCGTGGAGTGTTTGGGGCGGAAGCCAGATTGGAATTGGCTAGGGAAATTTGTCTTGGTGTAGTAATCGCTTAGTTGGGAGTGGACACATTTTTCCATGACTTTGGATAGGATTGGGAGAAGGGAGATTGGCCTGTAGTTTGAGACAGTGTTTTTGTCCCCACTTTTGAAGATTGCGACAACTCTGGCAGTTTTCCAGGTCTTAGAGATATGGCCTGAAGACAAGATAGTTAATTAGGGAAGCAAGAGGTTTGGCAATGGCTGGGGCACCAAGTCGCAGGGCATGTGCTTCTTGCGCACGCACACCTCTCTCAGAACTCAGACATTTCTTTAATTTAATGTTTTCTTCTTCCAACTCAGCTTTCTTCCTGTTATACCTCTGCAATAAAGCTTGGTTCTCTTCTTTCTTAAGCAGTTTCTGTTCTTGCCTTTTTCTACAAACTCTCCTGTACCTTGCAATCAGCCTCACAAGGCCTACACCACTGCTGCAGCCTGCGGCCTCTCCTACTTCCATCTCCAACTCACAGCCACCAACCCCTGGGTCTAAGGCTATCCTGGCTCCCCTGCAGCTCATCCTGGAGGAGTTATAGGGAGAGGTTATATGGGGTAATAGGAGTTATAGGGAGGGGGTTATATGGGGTACTAGGAGGAGTTATAGGCAGCGGTTATATGGGGTAATAGGAGTTATAGGGAGGGGGTTATATGGGGTAATAGGAGGAGTTATAGGAAGCGGTTATATGGGGTAATAGGAGTTATAGGGAGTTGGTTATATGGGGTAATAGGAGTTATAGGGAGTTGGTTATATGGGGTACTAGGAGGAGTTATAGGAAGCAGTTATATGGGGTAATAGGAGGAGTTATAGGGAGCGGTTATGTGGGGTAATAGGGTTAATGTTCCCTCTGGTCGTGCGGGGGTTAATGAGTGAGCATTCGCTACGCGCAGTGCACATTCCCTCAGACGTGACACTCGGAGCGTCCACGTCTCCGTGAAGCCACACAGCCGCACCGCCCGCACGCCGGGGATACGGAACGGGGAATGTTTACTTTGGCACAAATGTCACTGGGTGTCAAATGTCACATCTCAGCAGGGTGCGTGCATGGCAGGAGGGAGGTTACCAGCTGACTGGGGGGCACGGCAGGTTAGGAGGAGAGGGGGGCACGGACCTTTCTGATTCGGGGACATGTTGTTGTGGAAGTTATATTGGGAATGGGATTGTAAAAAATGCACTGTGACTGCGAGGGGGACCCCTTATATATGCACTGTGACTGCGAGGGGGACCCCTTATATATGCACTGTGACTGCGAGGGGGACCCCTTATAGATGCACTGTGACTGCGAGGGGGACCCCTTATAGATGCACTGTGACTGCGAGGGGGACCCCTTATACTGTAGATGCACTGTGACTGCGAGGGGGAGCCCTTATAGATGCACTGTGACTGCGAGGGGGACCCCTTATACTGTAGATGCACTGTGACTGCGAGGGGGACCCCTTATATATGCACTGTGACTGCGAGGGGGACCATTATAGATGCACTGTGACTGCGAGGGGGACCCCTTATAGATGCACTGTGACTGCGAGGGGGACCCCTTATAGATGCACTGTGACTGCGAGGGGGAGCCCTTATAGATGCACTGTGACTGCGAGGGGGAGCCCTTATAGATGCACTGTGACTGCGAGGGGGAGCCCTTATAGATGCACTGTGACTGCGAGGGGGAGCCCTTATAGATGCACTGTGACTGCGAGGGGGACCCCTTATATATGCACTGTGACTGCGAGGGGGACCCCTTATATATGCACTGTGACTGCGAGGGGGACCCCTTATATATGCACTGTGACTGCGAGGGGGACCCCTTATAGATGCACTGGAGACTGCGAGGGGGACCATTATAGATGCACTGTGACTGCGAGGGGGACCCCTTATAGATGCACTGTGACTGCGAGGGGGACCCTTATAGATGCACTGTGACTGCGAGGGGGACCCTTTATAGATGCACTGTGACTGCGAGGGGTACCCCTTATAGATGCACTGTGACTGCGAGGGGGACCCTTATAGATGCGCTGTGACTGCGAGGGGGACCACTTATAGATGCGCTGTGACTGCGAGGGGGACCCCTTATAGATGCACTGTGACTGCGAGGGGGACCCCTTATAGATGCACTGTGACTGCGAGGGGGACCCCTTATAGATGCACTGTGACTGCGAGGGGGACCCTTATAGATGCGCTGTGACTGCGAGGGGGACCCCTTATAGATGCACTGTGACTGCGAGGGGGACCCCTTATAGATGCACTGTGACTGCGAGGGGGACCCCTTATAGATGCACTGCGAGGGGGACCCCTTATAGATGCACTGTGACTGCGAGGGGGAGCCCTTATAGATGCACTGTGACTGCGAGGGGGACCCCTTATAGATGCACTGTGACTGCGAGGGGGACCCCTTATAGATGCACTGTGACTGCGAGGGGGACCCCTTTTAGATGCACTGTGACTGCGAGGGGGACCCCTTATAGATTCACTGTGACTGCGAGGGGGACCCCTTATAGATGCACTGTGACTGCGAGGGGTACCCCTTATAGATGCACTGTGACTGCGAGGGGGGCCCCTTATAGATGCACTGTGACTGCGAGGGGGACCCCTGATAGATACACTGTGACTGCGATGGGGACCCCTTATAGATGCACTGCGAGGGGGACCCCTTATAGATGCACTGTGACTGCGAGGGGGACCCCTTATAGATGCACTGTGACTGCGAGGGGGACCCCTTATAGATTCACTGTGACTGCGAGGGGGACCCCTGATAGAAACACTGTGACTGCGAGGGGGACCCCTGATAGAAACACTGTGACTGCGAGGGGGACCCCTTATAGATGCACTGTGACTGCGAGGGGTCCCTTATAGATGCACTGTGACTGTGCAGGCCCCCTTATAGATGCACTGTGACTGCGAGGGGGGACCCCTTATAGAGTCACTGTGACTGTGCAGGACCCCCTGCCCATGTATGTTTTGTATATAGTGTTTGTATATAGTGGTATTCCTATGCTAGGGTTTCTATTTGTATTGTGTGATATTTAATGACCTTTCTCCCCCCTGTACAGCCCGGGTTACAGTAACAGGAAATATTACACATGCTTATCCCATTAATACCTCTGCCGATCTTCTACGCGCGCTCACTACAGCTGTGCCCACGTGATCTTCCACGCGCTCTCACTACAGCTGTGCCCACGTGATCTTCCACACGCTCTCACTACAGCTGTGCCACGTGATCTTCCACGCGCTCTCACTACAGCTGTGCCCACGTGATCTTGCACGCGCTCTCACTACAGCTGTGCCACGTGATCTTCCACGCGCTCTCACTACAGCTGTGCCACGTGATCTTCCACGCGCTCTCACTACAGCTGTGCCCACGTGATCTTCCACGCGCTCTCACTACAGCTGTGCCCACGTGATCTTCCACGCGCTCTCACTACAGCTGTGCCCACGTGATCTTGCACGCGCTCTCACTACAGCTGTGCCACGTGATCTTCCACGCGCTCTCACTACAGCTGTGCCACGTGATCTTCCACGCGCTCTCACTACAGCTGTGCCCACGTGATCTTCCACGCGCTCTCACTACAGCGGTGCCCACGTGATCTTCCACGCGCTCTCACTACAGCTGTGCCACGTGATCTTCCACGCGCTCTCACTACAGCTGTGCCACGTGATCTTCCACGCGCTCTCACTACAGCTGTGCCCACGTGATCTTCCACGCGCTCTCACTACAGCTGTGCCCACGCGATCTTCCACGCGCTCTCACTACAGCTGTGCCCACGCGATCTTCCACGCGCTCTCACTACAGCTGTGCCCACGCGATCTTCCACGCGCTCTCACTACAGCTGTGCCCACGTGATCTTCCACGCGCTCTCACTACAGCTGTGCCCACGCGATCTTCCACGCGCTCTCACTACAGCTGTGCCCACGCGATCTTCCACGCGCTCTCACTACAGCTGTGCCCACGCGATCTTCCACGCGCTCTCACTACAGCTGTGCCCACGCGATCTTCCACGCGCGCTCACTACAGCTGTGCCCACGCGATCTTCCACGCGCTCTGACTACAGCTGTGCCCACGCGATCTTCCACGCGCTCTCACTACAGCTGTGCCCACGTTGCTCAGTCTCCCCTCCGACAAAATTACTTACTGGTTACTCCAGCCTTTTAACCCCTTTCCTGCCAGATCAGCCTGCGTTTCCGGGTCACTGCGCCCCACAACGTGCTGCTACACGTGTAATATGAAGGGTATATCTGATGGATGTTTTATAAGACGTGCCGTGCCGTGGCGTACCGTGGCGTGGCGTGCCGTGGCAACATTGTGTGCAGCTATAAAAAAAATCACCTTTCGAGCACATTCACAGGTCTGCAACCCCGCCCTTCCCCATTATCTCAGCACACAGCACTTCCACTGCAGCTAGGGATTCTGGGAAACGACATGCAAATGAGCGTCTCTTGACATCTATTTTAACACGGAGCCCTATACTGTCTGTGCGTAGGTTACTGGCTCTGCACTTCTGTAAGCCAGGCTGTGCTTTGCAGCTCTGTAATACGCAGGCAGAAGCTTGAAGGGCTCCCATGTCAAAATGGACAAGGAGCAAAGAGTGACACGGTGTGCTCATTTGCATGCCATTACCCAGAATCCCTGGCTGCAGTTGAAGCCCTGCATACTAAGAGATAATGGGGAAAGGCAGCGCTGCAGGCCTGAGCCACGTCTACGTGGTTTATATTTGCGGTAGAATTGTACATACACGCCCGGGAAGCTCGGGCTTGCTGGCCATCGGAGGAGTTGCGTTAATCGGCGCTGTCTCGTTTTTCAGGACGTGAAGATTTTCCGGGCCCTGATCCTCGGGGAGCTGGAGAGAGGCGAGAGCCAGTTCCAGGCGCTCTGCTTCATCACGCGCCTGCAGAGCAACGAGATCATCCCCAGCGAGTCCATGGCCAAACTACGGCAGGTGAGAGGGGCCACGCGGGCCGGGGCGCCTCCCCTTCCTCGCACACCGTGACGCCTCCCCAAGCCCTGCGTCCGAGAGCCCGCACACCGTCCTAATCTGTACACGTCCTGCGTTTCATTTCTAACAGCCCCAAACCCCTTTGTTTTCGTCAGTAAACGTTGGCGAACTCGGATTCGTTCAAACTTTTTCCCCGTTTTCTGGGACGATCGGCGACTTTGTTTCGTTTTTCCAGATGTTCGCATTTTTTGAGAATTTCCCCCCCCGGCCGCGGATGTCGTTAATTCCCCATGTTTGGTAAATGAGTGTACAATTTGCACACCCCCTGCCCATTCCTTCACCCACACTTCCTTGGCATGGCTGGGTTGTAGAGAATAGGATGGGGTGTGGGTCTCCATACCCGCTGTGAGACATATTTAAGCTGTAAATGAAAAAAAAGGTGAATTTTTATTATCCCCCCCGCCCCCCCTCCCCCCGCCCCCCCCTTTTTTTTTTCTTTAGAAAGTGGAATTTATTTTTTTTATTGAAAAACTTTCAAACAAAGAGGAAGGGGTATTTTGTGTGTACAAATAAAGCTGTGTCATTTCTGTACCCGTTAGGACACTTTGACCCCCGACCAGCACTGCTGGGAGGCTGTTGAATGGATCCACTACTCCTGCAGAGGGGATGTTTTAGTGCTGAGATGTCGCTTGTAGCTGTGACGGCCTGTTTGTCTCTTACAGAAAAACCCGCATACGGTGAGGCAGGCGGAGGAGCTGAGAGGCCTGGAGCACCTGCACATGGACGTCGCTGTTAATTTCACCAAAGGGGTCCAGCTGAGCCCCCACATCCACAGCCTCTGCTCCGAGGCCCGAGAGGCCATTTACACGCGTGAGGAGGACGTGCGCGCCTGGCTGGAGAGAGGTGAGGGGGGTGGGGCGCCGGTGTTCTGGGGGGGCAGCTCCGTCCTCATCCCGTTCACTCCCCTTCTATAAAAGGGGGTCTCACACCCTTATGGTGTCTTGGAGCGTGAATGTTATGTGGGAATAATGCGAGGGGTCCCGGGGGAGGGGGAGCAAAGCGGGGCGTCGAGGGGGAGCAATGCGGTGCATCCTGGGGGAGGGGGAGCAATGCGGAGTGTCCCGGGGGAGGGGGAGCAATGCGGGGTGTCCCGGGGGAGGGGGAGCAATGCGGGGTGTCCCGGGGGAGGGGGAGCAATGCGGGGTGTCCCGGGGGAGCAATGCGGGGTGTCCCGGGGGAGGGGGAGCAATGCGGGGCGTTGAGGGGGAGCAATGCGGGGCGTCCCGGGGGAGGGGGAGCAATGCGGGGCCCATGACCTGATTATATGGTGCAGCTGACTGAGACACCACAGCTATGAGATGAGGGATACACCGGTTATATCATCTGCCACTTCTCAATTGTATGTTCGTTCTCTCTTTTTTTTTTTTTTTGTGTCCTAGATTGTTCTCTCGCTCGCTCGTTCCTCCTCTCTCTCACCTCCTCGTCTCTCTTACCTCCGCTCTCTCACCTCTCTCTCACCTCCTCTCTCTCACCACCTCTCTCTCACCTCCTCTCTCTCACCTCCTCTCTCTCACCTCCTCTCTCTCACCTCCTCTCTCTCACCTCCTCTCTCTCACCTCCTCTCTCTCACCTCCTCTCTCTCACCACCTCTCTCTCACCTCCTCTTTCTCACCACCTCTCTCTCACCTCTTCTCTCTCGTCTCCTCTCTCTCGCCACCTCTCTCTCGCCACCTCTCTCTCGCCACCTCTCTCTCGCCTCCTCTCTCTCGCCTCCTCTCTCTCGCCTCCTCTCTCTCGCCTCCTCTCTCTCACCTCCTCTCTCTCACCTCCTCTCTCTCACCAGGTGTGGACGGCTCCATGTTTGAAGTTCTCCCCAAGTCCTCCGACATGCCAGACCTGCGTGCGTGCCGGCTCTGCTCCCGGGACTGGAGGCCCTGCCTCTGTGCATACCGCCTGAGCCTGGAGTGGTACCCGTGCAACCTGAAGTACTGCAAGAGCCGCGATACCACGGGCAAGGTCACCTCCTACAAGTGTGGGATCCGCAGCTGCCAGAAGGCCTTCAGCTTCCACTTCTATGTGACCCAGAAACAGCTCTGCCTCTGGGACGAGGAGACCTAGAGCAGGCCCTGCTGGGTACCCCCAGTCACACCTCGAACATCTCACGGCTCCAACGCAGTGCTAACCAATAAAGGGGACCACAGCCTTGTTGCACCAAAGTCTCTGCCTGCCCCCGAGCATCACCGCCTTCCGCTTAACATTGCCTTATACTGTGAAGCCAGCCATTGCTCCCCCAGTGCAGCCGCCTCCCCTGGGCGTCCGTGCTGACGCTGCACGGCGCTTGGCGCGTCTGCGCGTAGCGTCTCTTGCACAATGACTGAGTGTTTGCCCGCGTGCCTTAACACGAAAACCAAGCCGGACCAAGTCTTTGCTTCTGGAAGTGCCTTATTGCCTCTGCAGACTCTGCCCCTCACGCCACTGCACAGTAGGAACTGGCGGAGCCTTTAACCCAGTATTAGAAGACACTGTGAACCCGTGTGGCCGGGGCTGTTTAACGTCACACTGTCGTGCCTTTTTTTTGTTCCGCGCTGTCACCTCCGAGCATTTCAATATAGAAGTCCAGCTATTTTTGTACGGAACCGACGAGAACAAACTTTGAACAAAATATTTATCATTTGTAAGATGAATAAAAAGATTTTTAACAGCGTCGCTGTAGAACCGGTTTACGTGTGCGGATCGGCATTTAACGTGTCCACACGGACGCTGTGTAAATTGGGCGGTGCTGCCCCCTGCTGGAGAGCAGGAGATTTTATTCCTGATCATTGCAAAGCGTTGGACTCCGGATGTCACTGACGCTCTCTGCATAAAGTTGGTGCAATGCTGAGACAAAATGATTTTACGGGGATTTCAGGGAAACCACACTTTTTATGGGTTACCAGGGGTTCTCAAGCACAGGTGGCTCTCGGGCACTAACATTAGATTGTAAGCTCATTGGGTAGGGACGTCTATATCCTTACACGTATATAGTGATACAGCACCTCCCATGGTGCCTCAATAGTCAGATTTTGCGGAACTACTGCCCTCTGCTGGTCGCTGGAAGGTATAACAGACACTCATGTTCTCTATGGACACAAATAGCATGGGTGAAATCGCTTATAAACCCACTGACCGAGCCACCTGTGCTGAAGCAGGGATATCCTGAAAACCTGACCTGGTTGGGGGGGGGGGGGGTGTTGAGCACCCCTGCTGTATCCGTTGCCAGCTGTTGGTCGGTTGCTGAGATACTGAACCCCTGTATGAAGAGTATTATTACAGCAAACTTCATCCGAGATGAAATGATTTGTATTCAATGATTCGGTGCAAACTGCTCCTCGGGCTCCTGAAGAAGGTTCCATTCTCGCATGCGTTATGTATATCTAACTATATCCGTCCAAAGGTGGGTGCCGCACGTTACAAACTGTGCAAGGTGAAGAATGAACAATGGGGAGAAGTTCATTGTGCTGCTATATTGTAATCTCCCAGCAGTGTTAGAAGCCCCTCCCAGGGCCGGGGTGCTGCGGTCCTCAAGGGCCTCCAACAGGTCAGGTTTTCAGGATATCCCTGCTTCAGCACAGGTGGCTCAATCAGCGACTGCACCCTTGCTATTTGTATCCATAGAGAACATGAGTGCCTGTTATATCTTCCAGCAGAGGGCAGTAGTTCCTAGCAATCTGACTATTGAGGCACCACGAGAGGTGCTGTATCACTACATATGTGTAAGGATATAGACGTCCCTACCCAACTGAGCTTACAATCTAATGTTGGTCCCTGAGAGCGAGGGAGACGATCTCGTTTGCCAGGGTCACGGCGAGGGCTGATATTGGGATTTTAACTGAGTACAGCTACTTCAAAGATGGTGCGATTGCAGCTGAAGTGAGCTCTCGCCCAATCTCACTGCACAAGTAGGGTTACCAGGTGTCCAGTATCACACGGGACTGTCCTGTATGTGGGGGCACTCTCCAGTAACAAAATGAGAAGTAATACTGGACATGTACGTGTATACCGGTATTACCTCTCTGCGCGTGTATGTGTATACCGGTATTACCTCTCTGGGTGTGTATGTGTATACCGGTATTACCTCTCTGGGTATGTATGTGTATACCGGTATTACCTCTCTGGGTGTGTATGTGTATACCGGTATTACCTCTCTGGGCGTGTATGTGTATACCGGTATTACCTCTCTGGGCGTGTATGTGTATACCGGTATTACCTCTCTGGGCGTGTATGTGTATACCGGTATTACCTCTCTGCGCGTGTATGTGTATACCGGTATTACCTCTCTGGGTGTGTATGTGTATACCGGTATTACCTCTCTGGGTGTGTGTGTGTGTATACCGGTATTACCTCTCTGGGTGTGTATGTGTATACCGGTATTACCTCTCTGGGCGTGTATGTGTATACCGGTATTACCTTCTCTGGGCGTGTAGGTGTATACCGGTATTACCTCTCTGGGCGTGTACGTGTATACCGGTATTACCTTCTCTGGGCGTGTACGCGTATACCGGTATTACCTTCTCTGGGCGTGTACGCGTATACCGGTATTACCTCTCTGGGCGTGTACGCGTATACCGGTATTACCTTCTCTGGGCGTGTACGCGTATACCGGTATTACCTTCTCTGGGCGTGTACGCGTATACCGGTATTACCTTCTCTGGGCGTGTACGCGTATACCGGTATTACCTTCTCTGGGCGTGTGTACGTGACCGGCTTGTGGGGGGGGGCTGTTGCTAGGGGCAGCTTCCTCCCTCCTGATTGGCTGTATTACCCAGCAGCACCCAATCAGGAGGAGGTGTCAGGAGCTTGAGGGTGGGGCCAAAGAGAGGAAACCGCGTGGGGCGGAGAGAGGGAGTGAGCAGTTGAAGACTGAGCCACTGATTGAGCCACCTGTGCTGAAGCAGGGATATCCTTTAAACCTGACCTGCCGGTGGCCCTTGAGGACTGGAGTTAGCCCATCCCTGCTCTAATACACCAAGTCACTGGGATAAGTCCATACAGGCATACCCCACATTAACGTACGCAATGGGACCGGAGCATGCATATAAAGTGAAAATGTACTTAAAGTGAAGCACTACCTTTTCCCTCTT
This sequence comes from Ascaphus truei, assembly GCF_040206685.1. NCBI lineage: Eukaryota > Metazoa > Chordata > Amphibia > Anura > Ascaphidae > Ascaphus > Ascaphus truei. The sequence goes on along the minus strand of NC_134488.1, from coordinate 46,604,940 downwards.
ATCGATGCATGTACTGTACTGCAATCGTCATATACGTGCATAACTGATGTAAATAACGCATTTGTAACAGGCTCTATAGTCTCCCCGCTTGCGCACAGCTTCGGTACAGGTAGGGAGCCGGTATTGCTGTTCAGGACGTGCTGACAGGCGCATGCGCGAGCTGCCGTTTGGGCGATATGTACTTACTCGCGAGTGTACTTAAAGTGAGTGTCCTTAAACCGGGGTATGCCTGTGTACTACATCCACCGTTTAACCTGAAGTATATGCGACATGTTCTAGTACATGAAACGGCCGTGCGGGGTGTCACAGGGGCAGCAATCTTCCAACAAGTACTTTTATCCTTAAAAAGAAAGTCACAAAGTGTAAGTTTGTGACTAGAGAGCAGTGGCCCGCTGCTCCTCCACGCTGCTCCTCCACGCTGCTCCTCCACGCTCCCTCAGCCACGGCTGGGGGTTCCATGAGTGTGGATCCTGCCCTGACAGGTGGTAACTGCTCCGTGTTGGTGGACAGGTGAAGCGTTTGGGATCCACGTGTCACACCTGCCAGCTGCTGCTGCTGCTTCCTCTTTCTGCCGCAGTCACTGTATGCAAATCCGTGCTTTGCATGGGCCCGGGGCCAAATGCTCAGGATCTTGGGCTCTCACCAGGAGAGGTGCGGTGGTTTCGCCGGTGTATTCCTACCCGTCCTCCTGGCAGTGCCAGCTTTGCCTCCCTGCCACTCTGAGCGAGCTGAGGCACTGCAGCAGGAAGGCAACCGTGGTCTCTCCCAGGCAGGATGGTGAATTTGGAATACACCCACCCAGGTAATAACCCCCCCCCCCTTATTATTATTAGACTGGAGCTGTCCCTGAAGAGGTTGGCTTTAGACACTGGAACACAAACTATGACCCATGGGTGAAGGTGCAGAGGGACACCGAAGTCCTTTTTTATTCGGAAACGTACAATTCTGGCTTCTTTTTACAGAAAAGGGGGATTTTTTTGGAGAAAGCCTCTCGTTCCTATTTCTACAGAATAAATATTGCTTAAATCGAAACGTAGTCCAAAGGGCTTTGACCCAATAACAGGAAGTCTTATCTCCGGGAACGTAAGAGGATCTCGAACCAACGTGTGATGCGTCCGTGAGTTTTAGGATAAAGTTTAAGCGCTGAATGAGGCTGTGACACATATACATATATTTTTTATTTTGGCCATTTGATTAAAATGTTTACAGTCCGCCAATGCCTCGCCAAATGCCCGACACTCTGCATCCTTTTTTTATTTATTTTTTTTACTATTTTATCAATCGCTTCAGGGGTTGGGTTACCCTCGGGCGATATAAACTGGGAATCGGTGCATTGGGCCCAATGATATTTCAAAGCCGCACAGATATTCTGGGATCCGCTATATATCGGGGACAAATCTTTCCATTTTTAGTGCGCGCTTTGTTTACTCTCCGACGAATATGATGCAGCATTTTTGCAGCCGGGAGACGTAGATAAAAGAGAACATGGTACTCAGGCAGGGATATGTGTTCCACCTCTAACCTGTCGGGCGCATTGTGACCCGTTCCGTGTGTCCGGTTACCGGTCCGTGTGTCCGGTTACCGGTCCGTGTGTCCGGTTACCGGTCCGTGTGTCCGGTTACCGGTCCGTGTGTCCGGTTACCGTTCCGTGTGTCCGGTTACCGGTCCGTGTGTCCGGTTACCGGTCCGTGTGTCCGGTTACCGGTCCGTGTGTCCGGTTACCGGTCCGTGTGTCCGGTTACCGGTCCGTGTGTCCGGTTACCGTTCCGTGTGTCCGGTTACCGGTCCGTGTGTCCGGTTACCGGTCCGTGTGTCCGGTTACCGGTCCGTGTGTCCGGTTACCGGTCCGTGTGTCCGGTTACCGGTCCGTGCCACGCAGAGACGCAGGACAAAATGCCAACATGTTATCAGGGTCATGCGTTTCATAGAAAGGTCAATAAAGCGCGGTATAAGGAGCGGGTATATGGGGTAATAGGAGTAACAGGGCACGGGTATATGGGGTAATAGAAGTAACAGGGCACGGGTATATGGCCCAATAGGAGAAGTTATAGGGGCGGTTATATGGGGCAATAGGAGGAGTTATAAGGGGCGGTTATATGGGGCAATAGGAGTTATAAGGGGCGGTTATATGGGGCAATAGGAGGAGTTATAAGGGGCGGTTATATGGGGTAATAGGAGGCGTTATAGGGAGCGGTTATATGGGGTATTTGGAGGTTATAGGGAGCGATTATATGGGGTAATAGGAGGAGTAAAGGGCACGGGTGTATGGGGTAATAGGAGGAGTTATATGGAGTAATAGGAGGAGTTATAGGGAGCGGTTATATGGGGTAATAGGAGGAGTTATACGGAGCGGTTATATGGGGTAATAGGAGGAGTTATATGGAGTAATAGGAGGAGTTATATGGGGTAATAGGAGGAGTTATAGGGAGCGGTTATATGGGGTAATAGGAGGAGTTATATGGGCTATTAGGAGGAGTTATAGGAAGCGCCTTTTTCAATACTATATGCCAATCTGCATCTCTTCATCTTTCTGTTTTTAATACCCTTTCGTACAAACACACGTGCACACACACACACATGTGCACACACACACGTGCGCACACACGCGCGCACGCGCGCGCACACACGTGCAAACAAACATGCACACACACACGTGCACACACACACACGTGCGCACACACACGTGCACATACACACGTGCAGACACACACACACACACACACACGTGCACACACACGCGCGTGCGCACACACGCGCGCACACACACGCGCACACACACGCGTGCGCACACACACACACGTGCGCACACACACGTGCACATACACACGTGCAGACACACACACACACACACACGTGCACACACACGCGCGTGCGCACACACACACGCGTGCGCACACACACGTGCACACACACACACACGATGCCACCAGATCTGCAGCTGTAAAACTTTCATCACATTTTCTTCCATGAGCTGCAAATATAAGTAGGATAGTGAGACCCTCTCTGTGTCCACGCCGGGCGGTGTCACTAAGCCACGTGTGCCCAGACACTGCTCAGTGGGTCTGCTCCTCCGCTGCTAGCCAAACTGTGTGTGTGTGTGTGTGTGTGTGTGTGTGTGTGTGTGTCTGTGTCTGTGTGTGTGTGTGTGTGTGTGTGTGTTTGTGTATGTGTGTGTGTTTGACAAAGAAAGACAAGTCCTGAGATCCGGGCTCCGCGCCCGTCCCCACCGCCCCGGGTCGCGCCACGCACCTGTTTATTACTTGTGGGAGATATAATCCAGGATGGGAACACATGGGAATCTGTCACACGGACTGATCACAGATTCACGCTGCAGAAGGGTCAATATTACAGGCAGTAACGCGGCAGTATTATAGCAATGGTACTGCGGAGTACTGATCTCTTACAGAGTACCCTTATTTATTATGGATTTAGTACCACGATTTGTTTCCTTTGCACATTCCTATGTAAAGTGGGAATAGATATTATTTTTAAGCCTGTTTGTGAAGGCTTTTTTTTTATTGAAAGCAAACATTTTTTTATTTAACCCTTTCTACAAGCAGGTTTTAGACCGGGGGTGGGTAACTCCCGTCCTCAAGTGTCACCAACAGGTCAGGTTTTCAGGATATCCTTGCTTTCAGCAGAGGTGGCTCAATCAGTGGCTCTGTCACAGACTGAAAAGCTGACCCCCTGTGCTGAAGCAGGGATATCCTGCAAACCTGACCTGCTGGTGGCCCTTGAGGAGTGGAGTTGATCAGTCGTTGACTGAGCCACTGATTAAGCCACCTGTGCTGAAGCAGGGATATCCTAAAATCCTGATCTGATGGTGGCCCTTGCGGACTGGAGTTGCCCGCCCCTGTCAGACTCTTTGCCACATTGAAGGATATCACAGATTAGCAATGCTCACATTGCCACTGCTTTAAAAGGACACTTCTAAACCCGATAAAGAGACTGCTGGGACCTGGTAGCTGTAACACTGATACATTCGTCTGAAACGTGTGCTTAGCGAAGCGTTATCACACCAAGGGCCCAGTCTAGCCGCTCCGATAACCAACTCACCCAGCTTTCTGAGCCGTTCCCCAACGATTTGGCAGGTTTGCTATTCAGAAACCTCTGAGAACCTCGTACGGGAAGTGCATCTCCCCGAGCGGTAACGCGTCTCCCCGAGCGGTAACGCGTCTCCCCGAGCGGTAACGCGTCTCCCCGAGCGGTAACACAACTCCCCGAGCGGTAACTCGTCTCCCCGAGCGGTAACGCGTCTCCCCGAGCGGGAACGCATCTCCCCGAGCGGTAAAGCATCTCCCCGAGCGGTAACGCGTCTCCCCGAGCGGGAACGCGTCTCCCCGAGCGGTAACGCGTCTCTCCGAGCGGGAACGCGTCTCCCCGAGCGGGAACGCATCTCCCCGAGCGATAACGCAACTTCCCGAGCGGTAACGCGTTTCCCCGAGCGGTAACGCGTCTCCCCGAGCGGGAACGCGTCTCCCCGAGCGGTAACGCGTCTCCCCGAGCGGTAACGCGTCTCCCCGAGCGGTAACACAACTCCCCGAGCGGTAACTCGTCTCCCCGAGCGGTAACGTGTCTCCCCGAGCGGGAACGCGTCTCCCCGAGCGGTAAAGCATCTCCCCGAGCGGTAACGCGTCTCCCCGAGCGGGAACGCGTCTCCCCGAGCGGTAACGCGTCTCCCCGAGCGGTAACGCGTCTCCCCGAGCGGGAACGCGTCTCCCCAAGCGGTAACGCGTCTCCCCGAGCGGTCTCGCTCCTGCCCAAACACACCGAGCGGGAGTTTAAAAACAAACAGTGTTTTTTTGTTTTTTTTAAATAAAATCACCCTATTCTAGTAGCCCGAAGGATGACATCATCTCCATGAGATTTACGGAACGACATAGAAAATAAAATGTAATTTTTCTGCCTCGGATTGAAGCCGGAAGTCTCCAAAGCTAATACACATTAATACCAGCTCCGGAGACCCCCGCATTAATACCAGCTCCGGAGACCCCCGCATTAATACCAGCTCTGGAGACCCCCGCATTAATACCAGCTCCGGAGACCCCTGCATTAATACCAGCTCCGGAGACCGCCGCATTAATACCAGCTCCGGAGACCCCCGCATTAATACCAGCACCGGAAACCCCCGCATTAGTACCAGCTCCGGAGACCCCCCCATTAATATCAGCTCCGGAGACCCCCCCATTAATATCAGCTCTGGAGACCCCCGCATTAATACCAGCTCCGGAGACCCCCCCATTAATACCAGCTCCGGAGACCCCCGCATTAATATCAGCTCCGGAGACCCCCCCATTAATATCAACTCCGGAGACCCCCCATTAATACCAGCTCCGGAGACCCCCCCATTAATATCAGCTCCGGAGACCCCCCCATTAATATCAGCTCCGGAGACCCCCGCATTAATACCAGCTCCGGAGACCCCCCCATTAATACCAGCTCCGGAGAACCCCGCATTAATATCAGCTCCAGAGACCCCCACATTAATATCAGCTCCGGAGACCCCCCCATTAATACCAGCTCCGGAGACCCCCGCATTAATACCAGCTCCGGAGACCCCCCCATTAATATCAGCTCCGGAAACCCCCGCATTAATACCAGCTCCGGAGACCCCCGCATTAATACCAGCACTGGAGACCCCCGCATTAATACCAGCACCGGAGACCCCCGCATTAATATCAGCTCCAGAGACCCCCTCATTAATATCAGCTCCGGAGATCCCCCACATTAATACCAGCTCCGGAGACCCCCCCATTAATACCAGCTCCGGAGACCCCCGCATTAATACCAGCTCCGGAGACCCCCGCATTAATATCAGCTCCGGAGACCCCCGCATTAATATCAGCTCCGGAGACCCCCGCATTAATACCAGCTCCGGAGACCCCCCATTAATACCAGCTCCGGAGACCCCCGCATTAATACCAGCTCCGGAGACCCCCCCATTAATATCAGCTCCGGAGACCCCCGCATTAATACCAGCTCCGGAGACCCCCGCATTAATACCAGCACCGGAGACCCCCGCATTAATACCAGCACCGGAGACCCCCGCATTAATATCAGCTCCAGAGACCCCCACATTAATATCAGCTCCGGAGATCCCCCGCATTAATACCAGCTCCGGAGACCCCCGCATTAATACCAGCTCCGGAGACCCCCACATTAATACCAGCTCCGGAGACCCCCGCATTAATATCAGCACTGGAGATCCCCCGCATTAATACCAGCTCCGGAGACCCCCGCATTAATATCAGCTCCGGAGAACCCCACATTAATACCAGCTCCGGAGACCCCCCCATTAATACCACCTCCGGAGACCCCCCCATTAATATCAGCTCCGGAGACCCCCGCATTAATACCAGCTCCGGAGACCCCCGCATTAATACCAGCTCCGGAGACCCCCGCATTAATACCAGCTCCGGAGACCCCCGCATTAATACCAGCTCTGGAGACCCCCGCATTAATACCAGCTCCGGAGACCCCCCCCATTAATATCAGCTCCGGAGACCCCCGCATTAATACCAGCACCGGAGACCCCCGCATTAATACCAGCACCGGAAACCCCCGCATTAGTACCAGCTCCGGAGACCCCCGCATTAATATCAGCTCTGGAGACCCCCGCATTAATACCAGCTCCGGAGACCCCCGCATTACTATCAGCTCCGGAGACCCCCGCATTAATACCAGCTCCGGAGACCCCCGCATTAATACCAGCTCCGGAGACCCCCGCATTAATACCAGCTCCGGAGACCCCCGCATTAATACCAGCTCCGGAGACCCCCGCATTAATACCAGCTCTGGAGACCCCCGCATTAATACCAGCTCCGGAGACCCCCGCATTAATACCAGCTCCGGAGACCCCCGCATTAATACCAGCTCCGGAGACCCCCGCATTAATACCAGCTCCGGAGACCCCCCCATTAATACCAGCTCCGGAGACCCCCCCATTAATATCAGCTCCGGAGACCCCCCCATTAATATCAGCTCCGGAGACCCCCGCATTAATACCAGCTCCGGAGACCCCCCCATTAATACCAGCTCCGGAGACCCCCGCATTAATATCAGCTCCGGAGACCCCCCATTAATATCAGCTCCGGAGACCCCCCCATTAATACCAGCTCCGGAGACCCCCACATTAATATCAGCTCCGGAGACCCCCCCATTAATATCAGCTCCGGAGACCCCCGCATTAATACCAGCTCCGGAGACCCCCCCATTAATACCAGCTCCGGAGACCCCCGCATTAATATCAGCTCCAGAGACCCCCACATTAATATCAGCTCCGGAGACCCCCCCATTAATACCAGCTCCGGAGACCCCCGCATTAATACCAGCTCCGGAGACCCCCCCATTAATATCAGCTCCGGAGACCCCCGCATTAATACCAGCTCCGGAGACCCCCGCATTAATACCAGCACCGGAGACCCCCGCATTAATACCAGCACCGGAGACCCCCGCATTAATATCAGCTCCAGAGACCCCCACATTAATATCAGCTCCGGAGATCCCCACATTAATACCAGCTCTGGAGACCCCCGGCTCCAATCCTATGCAATAAAAAGACATTTACAGGCAGCTTCATTGCCTTAGCAGTTCATCGCTAAGACAATGAAGGGGTTAACTACCAGTGCCCGGTTTATTGTGGGTAGCGGGGGTGGGTGAAGGTGGTATTTGGCCCGTGGTGCGTGTTTAGGCCTTGCGGGGGGGTTGCCGGAGGAGTTAACCCCTTTATTAACTTAGACGTTACTACCGCAAAGGTAATGAAGGTGTTAAACCCTCCCACTCCCCACCCCCCTAACACATACAGTACACTAATGGGCAAAATAACTATTATCCAGATCTTGATAATAGCTCATTAGCCCATTAAATAAAACATTATCCAGCCAGCATAAAGTAAATTAAAGTTCTACTTATCCATGCTGGGATGAAGGCCGGCCTCATCGCCGTCCTCCATGTCCATGTCCTCCGTGGGCTGCAACATTACAATCAAAAAACAAACTAATGGCCACTAACCCCCTAATCACCTTAGCAGTTAGAAACCGCTATAGTAATTAAGGGGTTAACCCCCCTACCCCGCTACCCACCTGGGACGCCAAACCACTGTCCATGGGGCAACTAGCCGATTGGTGCAGTGTTAAACAATGGTTTGCGACTATAGCAATGAATGTGCAATCTACCAATTAAAAAACAAGCACTGAATAAAATAAATAACATTGCCAAAAACAAATTACAAATGCCAATAAACAAATTGATTGGCACAGTGGTACACCATATGGGCATGGTTTGCCACTATAGCAATGAATGGGCATGCTAAAAAAAAACAGGCACTAAATAAAACACATGATATTTAAATAAAATAAGCATTTCACAATAAAGCCACTGATTGTGACTGTGGTAAACCATGCCCACCATATATGGGCATTGATTGCCACAGTGACAACAAATGATACTGTATCAGCGCAGGAGAGGAGCGGGCAGTACAGTATTTATCAGTACAGGAGAGGAGCGGGCAGTACTGTATTTATCAGCGCAGGAGAGGAGCAGGCAGTACTGTATTTATCAGCGCAGGAGAGGAGCGGGCAGTACTGTATTTAACAGCGCAGGAGAGGAGCGGTCAGTACTGTATTTATTAGCACAGGAGAGGAGCGGGCAGGACTGTATTTATCAGCACAGGAGAGGAGCAGGCAGTACTGTATTTATCAGCGCAGGAGAGGAGCGGGCAGTACTGTATTTATCAGCGCAGGAGAGGAGCAGGCAGTACTGTATTTATCAGCGCAGGAGAGGAGCGGGCAGTACTGTATTTATCAGCGCAGGAGAGGAGAGGAGCGGGCAGTACTGTATTTATCAGCGCAGGAGAGGAGAGGAGCGGGCAGTACTGTATTTATCAGCGCAGGAGAGGAGCGGGCAGTACTGTATATATCAGCGCAGGAGTGGAGCGGGCAGTACTGTATATATCAGCGCAGGAGAGGAGCGGGCAGTACTGTATTTATCAGCGCAGGAGAGGAGCGTGCAGTACGGTATTTATCAGCGCAGGAGAGGAGCGGGCAGTACTGTATATATCAGCGTAGGAGGGGAGCGGGCAGTACTGTATATATCAGCGCAGGAGGGGAGCGGGCAGTACTTTATTTATCAGTGCAGGAGAGGAACGGGCAGTACAGTATTTATCAGCGCAGGAGAGGAGCGTGCAGTACTGTATCAGCGCAGGAGAGGATCGGGCAGTACTGTATTTATCAGCGCAGGAGAAGAGCGGGCAGTACTGTATTTATCAGCGCAGGAGAGGAGCGGGCAGTTCTGTATTTATCAGCGCAGGAGAGGAGTGGGCAGTACTGTATTTATCAGCGCAGGAGAGGAGCGGGCAGTACTGTATGTATCAGCGCAGGAGAAGAGCGGGCAGTACTGTATTTATCAGCGCAGGAGAGGAGCGGGCAGTACTGTATTTATCAGCGCAGGAGAGGAGCGGGCAGTACTGTATTTATCAGCACAAGAGAGGAGCGGGCAGTACTGTATATATCAGCGCAGGAGAGGAGCGGGCAGAACTGTATTTATCAGCACAAGAGAGGAGCGGGCAGTACTGTATTTATCAGCGCAGGAGAGGAGCGGGCAGTACTGTATTTATCAGCGCAGGAGAGGAGAGGAGCGGGCAGTACTGTATTTATCAGCGCAGGAGAGGAGCAGGCAGTACTGTATTTATCAGCGCAGGAGAGGAGCGGGCAGTACTGTATTTATCAGCACAGGAGGGGAGCGGGCAGTACTGTATTTATCAGCGCAGGAGAGGAGAGGAGCGGGCAGTACTGTATATATCAGCGCAGGAGAGGAGCGGGCAGTACAGTATTTATCAGCGCAAGAGAGGAGCGGGCAGTACTGTATTTGTAAGCACAGGAGAGGAGCGGGCAGTACTGTATATATCAGCGCAGGAGGGGAGCGGGCAGTACTGTATTTATCAGCGCAGGAGAGGAGCGGGCAGTACTGTATATATCAGCGCAGGAGGGGAGCGGGCAGTACTTTATTTATCAGTGCAGGAGAGGAACGGGCAGTACAGTATTTATCAGCGCAGGAGAGGAGCGGGCAGTTCTGTATTTATCAGCGCAGGAGAGGAGCGGGCAGTTCTGTATTTATCAGCGCAGGAGAGGAGCGGGCAGTACTGTATGTATCAGCGCAGGAGAGGAGCGGGCAGAAATGTATTTATCAGCGCAGGAGAGGAGCGGCCAGTACTGTATGTATCAGCGCAGGAGAGGAGCGGGCAGAACTGTATTTATCAGCGCAGGAGAGGAGCGGGCAGTACTGTATTTATCAGCGCAGGAGAGGAGCGGGCAGTACTGTATTTATCAGCACAAGAGAGGAGCGGGCAGAACTGTATTTATCAGCACAAGAGAGGAGCGGGCAGTACTGTATTTATCAGCGCAGGAGAGGAGCGGGCAGTACTGTATTTATCAGCGCAGGAGAGGAGAGGAGCGGGCAGTACTGTATTTATCAGCGCAGGAGAGGAGCGGGCAGTACTGTATTTATCAGCGCAGGAGAGGAGCGGGCAGTAATGTATTTATCAGCACAGGAGGGGAGCGGGCAGTACTGTATTTATCAGCGCAGGAGAGGAGAGGAGCGGGCAGTACTGTATATATCAGTGCAGGAGAGGAGCGGGCAGTACTGTATTTATCAGCGCAGGAGAGGAGCTGGCAGTACAGTATTTATCAGTGCAGGAGAGGAGCGGGCAGAACTGTATTTGTAAGCACAGGAGAGGAGCTGGCAGTACAGTATTTATCAGTGCAGGAGAGGAGCGGGCAGAACTGTATTTGTAAGCACAGGAGAGGAGCGGGCAGTACTGTATTTGTAAGCACAGGAGAGGAGCGGGCAGTACTTTATATATCAGCGCAGGAGAGGAGCGGGCAGTACTTTATTTATCAGCGCAGGAGAGGAGCGGGCAGTACTGTATATATCAGCGCAAGAGAGGAGCGGGCAGTACTGTATTTATGAGCGCAGGAGAGGAGCGGGCAGTACTGTATTTTTCAGCGCAGGAGAGGAGCGGGCAGTACTGTATTTATCAGTGCAGGAGAGGAGCGGGCAGTACTGTATTTATCAGTGCAGGAGAGGATCGGGCAGTACTGTATTTATCAGCACAGGAGAGGAGCAGGCAGTACTGTATTTATCAGCACAGGAGAGGAGCGGGCAGTAATGTATTTATCAGCGCAGGAGAGGAGCGGGCAGTACTGTATTTATCAGCGCAGGAGAGGAGCGGGCAGTACTGTATGTATCACCGCAGGAGAGGAGCGGGCAGTACTGTATTTATCAGTACAGGAGAGGAGCGGGCAGTACTGTATGTATCAGCGCAGGAGAGGAGCAGGCAGTACTGTATTTATCAGCGCAGGAGAGGAGCAGGCAGTACTGTATTTAACAGCACAGGAGAGGAGCGGGCAGTACTGAATTTAACAGCACAGGAGAGGAGCGGGCAGTACAGTATTTATCAGCGCAGGAGAGGAGCGGGCAGTACTGTATGTATCAGCGCAGGAGAGGAGCGGGCAGTACTGTATTTATCAGCGCAGGAGAGGAGCGGGCAGTACTGTATTTATCAGTGCAGGAGAGTAGCGGGCAGTACTGTATATATCAGCACAGGAGTGGAGCGGGCAGTACTGTATTTATCAGCGCAGGAGAGGAGCGGGCAGTACTGTATGTATCAGCGCAGGAGAGGAGCGGACAGTACGGTATTTATCAGCGCAGGAGAGGAGCGGGCAGTACTGTATTTATCAGCGCAGGAGAGGAGCGGGCAGAACTGTATTTATCAGCGCAGGAGAGGTGTGGGCAGTACTGTATTTATCAGCGCAGGAGAGGAGCGGGCAGTACTGTATATATCAGCACACGAGAGGAGCGGGCAGTATTGTATGTATCAGCGCAGGAGAGGAGCGGGCAGTACTGTATATATCAGCGCAGGAGAGGAGCGGGCAGTACTGTATATATCAGCACAAGAGAGGAGCGGGCAGTATTGTATGTATCAGCGCAGGAGAGGAGCGGGCAGTACTGTATTTATCAGCGCAGGAGAGGAGCGGGCAGTACTGTATTTATCAGCGCAGGAGAGGAGCAGGCAGTACTGTATTTATCAGCGCAGGAGAGGAGCGGGCAGTACTGTATTTATCAGCGCAGGAGAGGAGCGGGCAGTACTGTATGTATCAGCGCAGGAGAGGAGCGGGCAGTACTGTATTTATCAGCGCAGGAGAGAAGCGGGCAGTATTGTATTTATCAGCGCAGGAGAGGAGCGGGCAGTACTGTATTTATCAGCGCAGGAGAGGAGCGGGCAGTACTGTATTTATCAGCGCAGGAGAGGAGCGGGCAGTACTTTATTTATCAGCGCAGCAGAGGAGCGGGCAGTACTGTATTTATCAGCGCAGGAGAGGAGCGGGCAGTACTGTATTTATCAGCGCAGGAGAGGAGCGGGCTGTACTGTATTTATCAGCGCAGGAGAGGAGCGGGCAGTACTGTATTTATCAGCACAAGAGAGGAGCGGGCAGTACTGTATTTATCAGCGCAGGAGAGGAGCGGGCAGAACTGTATTTATCAGTACAAGAGAGGAGCGGGCAGTACTGTATTTATCAGCGCAGGAGAGGAGCGGGCAGTACTGTATTTATCAGCACAAGAGAGGAGCGGGCAGTACTGTATTTATCAGCGCAGGAGAGGAGCGGGCAGTACTGTATTTATCAGCGCAGGAGTGGAGCGGGCAGTACTGTATGTATCAGCGCAGGAGAGGAGCGGGCAGTACTGTATTTATCAGTGCAGGAGAGGAGCGGGCAGTACTGTATTTATGAGTCCAGGAGAGGAGCGGGCAGTACTGTATTTATCAGCGCAGGAGAGGAGTGGGCAGTACTGTATTTATCAGCGCAGGAGAGGAGCGGGCAGTACTGTATTTATCAACGCAGGAGTGGAGCGGGCAGTACTGTATGTATCAGCGCAGGAGAGGAGCGGGCAGTACAGTATTTATCAGCGCAGGAGAGGATTGGGCAGTACTGTATTTATGAGTCCAGGAGAGGAGCGGGCAGTACTGTATTTATCAGCGCAGGAGAGGAGCAGGCAGTACTGTATTTATCAGCGCAGGAGAGGAGCGGGCAGTACTGTATTTATCAACGCACTGATGGGGCGAGGAGGAGCTACGATCCACACCAACAACATTTCTGCTTTTTCTCCATTGGGGAGAGAGGGGACTTCTGGGTGTCCAGTGATTAGAGGCCGTATTGGCCCCAGGCCTTCTTTTGCCCTACAATGGTCTAGATACTGTCTATTATTATAGAAGGATTTATCCTGCAATATTCACTGCCATGAGTTTGGGGTGTACGATCGCTTAGTGGTATTTCTGATGGTGGGCATGAGGTGTATGATTAGGGGCGTGTAGGGTGTTTTTTGGGAATGCACATCGTATGATATGAGTATAGGGTGCGTGTTGGAGTGAGGCTCGTACGATGGGATGTATAGTGTATGTGTTGGGGTGAGGATTGTATAATAGGTTGTATAGTGTGTGTGTTGGGGTGAGGATTGTATAATGGGGTGGAGGGTGTGTGCTGGGGGTGAGGATTGTATGATGGGGATGTATAGTGTGTGTGTTGGGGTGAGGATTGTATAATGGGGATGTATAGTGTATGTGTTGGGGTGAGGATTGTATAATGGGGTGGAGGGTGTGTGCTGGGGGTTAGGATTGTATGATGGGGATGTAGGACGTTTGTTGGGGGTGAGGATCATATGACGAGATGTGTAGGGCGTGTGTCAGGAGTGAGAATAATATGGTGGAGGGTGTGTGTTGGGGATGAGTATTGTGTGATGGGGTCAAAGGTGTGTACTGTAAGTGAACGAATGTGGTAAAAAAATACAATTTCCATGTCTTTTCATCACTTGCTGGTCCCTCTTCTTACAGTATCTCCAGACCAGTTTAAATGCCCCAAACCCATTGTTATCTTATGCAAATTCCCAGTGACAGCTTGCCATGCGAGTGGCCGCCTGAGGTGTATGCAAATTGTGAGCTTTATGTGTTTAGATGAGCTGCCTCCAAAGAGTTAAAGTCTCCTGGGGGAGGGTGGGGAGGTCAGTGTAATTTGTATAAAATATTCCTTCTTTCCAACTGACTCCTGTCTTGTGGGTCTCACCTGGGCAGGAGGTATTGGGAACAGGTTACACCTTAACTTCCTCTTACTCCAGATCCTTTCCAGAGCAGCCAAATCACACGGTATACAGTTCACAGGAATATATACCTTGGAGGGTGTGGAGTATAAACCCCAGGACAGGTGAGAAGAATGGGGGGGCTCTTAGCTAACCTCAGAGCAAGGGGAGCTGTGAAGAGAGATAGAGAAGTCTGGGGATATGGAAGGAGAGGACCTGTTCTGCATGGGGAAGGAGAGCTCCAGCTCAGGACAAAGGAGAAGAGGGATCAGCGCAGGGGGAAGGAAAGGAGTGGGGGGAAAGTGTCAGCTCTTGGGGGTGAGGGAGAGCGCATTCATCAGGGAGAAGCATCAGTTCCGAAGAAAGGGGAGACGTTTCAGCTCTTGGGGTGATGGAAAGAAGCCTCAGCAGGGAAATGCCAGCTCTTGGGACGAGGAAGAAAAGTGTCAGCTCTTGGGGCGAGAAGTGTTAGCTCTTCTGGCGAGGGGGACAGACGTGTCTGCAGAGAGGTGAAAAAAAGTTGTGACAAGTTTTTAACGTCGGTGAAAGGTGTCACCTCCACCCACCTTATGAATATGATAATGGGATGTGTGCTCAGAAATTTGAAAGTCGAATGGGTTTTATTGTAATGGAATTTTCTTGTCCTGGGACAGCCGGGTAATGTCCCTGCATGGAAACATCCTTTTATTAAAATCAGTTGTTTTTTTCCCCCTGACTCCTCTCAGATATTAACATGAGCCGGGAGCCTGATTCCACTGATCATCAGCACCACGGAGCCGGACAGCTGGACCATGGTAAGGCAGGGGGCACCGTGCTTCCCAAGAGGAGATCAGGACACGGGGGGAGGGGGGGGGTCTTTATACCGGGACCCCAAACTAAGAAAACCATTATCTATATCCAAATTACAAGAAATAATACAGCTTTATATACAGAAATGTGATATATGGATGGGCACTTTTTTTGCTGGAACTCAACTGGTTTTTGTTTTGTGATTTAAAAAAAAAAACTTTGGGAAAAATCTCACATTTTTATATTTTTGCAACTCATCAGTTTGCCTAGTTTAGTTAAAAAACAAACCAGAGTTGGATTCTTGGGGGAACTTCGGCAAAGTTGGGATTTTGAACCTAAGAACCTGCCCTAAATAAGGAGAATCTCATCTCCCCCCTCCCACCCCCGCCAGGCAGTGTCCGACCCATGTCCTGGTTCTGTTATAATCATGGGAGGGGGGTTTCTTGTTAATCTCTATGAAAATAAGTTGCAGGAACTCAAAAGTAGTGGTACTGAGTAGTAATGACTAATGGTTATCTATTCAGGTCACATTTATATGGTGATGTATAGCGCTTACCCTGTGTGTCTGTGTTAGGAACTTACAATGAAGAAACTGGGGAATGACAGACAGATGGATAAAAAGATGAAAGATAGATAGATAGATAGATAGATAGATAGATAGATAGATAGATAGATAGATAGATAGATAGATAGATAGATAGATAGATGATATAGACAGGAGTGGCCAACTCCAGTCCTCAAGGTCCACCAACAGGTCAGGATTTCTGAATATCCATGCTTCAGCACAGGTAGCTCAATCAATGGCTCAGTCAGAGACTGAGCCACTGATTGAGACACCTGTGCTGAAGCAGGTACTGATTGAACCACCTGTGCTGAAGCTGGGACTGAATAAGCCACCTGTGCTGAAGCAGGGATATCCAGAAAACCTGACCTGTTGGTGGCCCCTGATATTGGATCTCACCCAACAAAATTGCCATAGAAATAATGACACTTAACTGTTTCATCCCCAACCTCCTCCCGAGTCCTGTTTGCAAAACTAGGGCATCGGGTTTAAAAAAAAAAATTTAGTGGCATTTATTTGACGTATTATTATATGAATCTGTTGTTGTTTTTGCCCCCCCCCGGGAGACCTTGGTATATACTTGGTATATGTGGTAACTATTCCTCACAGAATAACCTCGTCTCCTCGCTGCAACAAAAAAAAATCACACTGCATTCAATCGAGATTGGAGTTCTTTATATCCGGTGATACTTGTTACTTTTGATTTGCAGCCTTTGATGATACGGTAAACCAGTGGTGCTCAACTCCAGTCCTCAAGACCCCCCACCTCAAGTCAGGTTTTCAGGATAGCCCAGCTTCAGCACAGGTGGCTCAATCAGTGGCTCAGACTGCTTGAGCCACCTGTGCTGAAGCAGGGAGAATCCTGAAAACCGGCGTGTTGGGGAGGCTTGAGGGCAGGACAGGAGTCGAGCCCCCTGCTGTAAGTCGTGGCCTCTTTGCGAAAAGGAAACCCTGGGTACTATTTTGAACGTTCCGACGGTTTTCATCGTAATACTTTATTTCCAGCGTCGAAGTCTTATTTCCCTCCGCTCCGCTCGTCTTTCTCACGGCTAATTAACATATTGTTGGTTTATCTGGGGAGGGGGGGAGGGGGATGTGGAAGGGACCTAGGGAAGGGGTTGGTGATGTAATGAGAAAGCAGACAACACGAAGCTTTAGTCTTGCTGAACATGAAATGCTTCAGGTGTGGACCACCAACAGGTCAGGTTTTTAGGATATCCCTGCTTCAGCAAAGGTGGCTCAGTTCAGAAAACCTTGCCTGCTAGTGGCTCTTGAGGGCTGGAGTTGGCAAGCCGTTGACTGAGCCATTGATTGAGCCACCTGTGCTGAAGCAAGGATATACTGAAAATCTGACCTGTTGGTAGATCTTGAAGACTGGAGCTGGCCACCCCTGGTATATATATCTTTTTTTAGAACCAGAAACAAAACCGCCATGAAAGTGCCCACCTGTAATATATATATATATATATACACACACACACAAACACACAGATATTACATGTATAATGTATATGCATACACACAGCTATCTATCTATCTATCTATCTATCTATCTATCTATCTATCTAGACAGACAGACAGACAGATATCTGGTGAGGTCATATATGCATCATTCTGTAGCTGTGTGTATGCATATACATTATGTAATATCTGTGTGTTTGTGTGTGTATCTATCTATCTATCTATCTATCTATCTATCTATCTATCTATCTATCTATATATATATATATATATATATATATATATATATATATATATTACAGGTGGGCACTTTCATGGCGGTTTTGGTTCTGGTTCTAAAAAAGGACGGGCTCTATTTATCGAATTTTTCCTTTTGTTCTGTCTTTAACGCGATATATGTATGAAGTGTATTTCAACTGTAGTAGAATTTGCGCTAATATTCTGCGCTAGAAAAAAGACGCACACCACCTACAAGGGGAGGGAGAAAACCGGCGCGGAAAATAAACATTCCGTAATACAATAACCTGCGCCGATATCCAAGTGTGGCTCCTCCCTCTTGCGCCATCGCTCCCTGTCGCTGCAGACAGACGCAGATGTCTGTCGCAGGTATATATTAGTGCGGATTGCGACCTTTGTGTATTCGTGGAATGCCCTCATGCTCTGGCTTTTGCTGGAAAGGCGATTGCTTTTGGATTTTTTTTACATTTTCAAGTCAGGAGAGAGAAAACCGCGAAACGCGCAGGAAATATTTTGGGGAGGGGGCTTTCTTCGTGTCTTGAACTTTTTTGCATAAGTTTGCCCCGTTTATATAAAGAAAACAAAACGATTCTTAGGAGGAACCTTTCTTGCGGAGTTCAGATTTCTGTTTGTCTACTGTATTTCTCGAACTGTATGTGTGTATCGTGTGTGTGATGTGTGATATATATACACACACACAGATACACAATCCATTGCTACAGTGTGTATATATGCATATTTTGTGTGTGTGTGTGTGTGTGTACAAATTACAGCAGGGGTGGCCAACTCCAGTCCTCAAGGGTCACCAACAGGTCAGGTTTGCAGGATATCCCTGCTTCAGCACAGGTGGCTCAATCAGTGGCTCAGTCTTCGACTGAACCACTGATTGAGCCACCTGTGCTGAAGCAGGGATATCCTTGAAAGCTGACCTTGAGGACTGGAGTTGCCCCCCCCCCCCCCTGTGTTACAGTATTTATGCATGCACAGTATCTCTAGTAACTGAAGTATGAGTTGCAAGCAGTTGAATACCCTTACAATGATTGTGGGGCAGTGGGGTGTCTGATGTTTCTGGGGTGGGCAGCGTTCCCAAATCATGAGTGAAGTGCAGCATTTGGGCCAGTGGCGTCGCAACTCAAAGTGCCTCTCGTGGACCATGTTGCAGTTGAAACAGCCACACGCCCCGTCCTGGCGCCAGGAGCCACGCGGGGGATACGGAAAGTTGCCACGTAAAAATATTTTTGCCAACAACAGAAGTAAAATTGATTGACATCACTAATTACTAATTAGAATAAGTCATGGATTGCCCAGTAATAAGAGTTATACTATTAATAACCCGCGGATTCTCACGCAGTCGGCTGGCTGCTTTCTCCCAACGCGTTTCTAACCTCCAGGAGAAGCAGGGGTCAACCTGGGTTGTGTGGATTGTGGTTCGAAGATCATGGTAAATAATCCTGTGATATACAAAAGCAGCTATGTTCCCTAACGAGCTCATTATGACAAGGATGTGATTGTAGATACAAATGCTAAACACAAACAGTTCGGTATTTTCCGCCTGCAGACAGTTTTATAGGCACTTTAATTAACAAATTAATCATAAACTGATCGGGCGTCTCAGCAATGAAATTGTATAAATTGGGAATTTATGCAATATGCTACATATATATATATATATATTATATATATATGCGCATTTTATACGCTTCACCAGCCCTGCAGGGTCAGAAACGCTGTGCAGCGTATTCTCATAATCTAAAGAGCCAACGCAATGCAGAGCCATATACTGTAATAACATACAGGGCAATGCTCTGCAGACCAATATAACATCAACAGCAATGTTCTGCAGAGCGACATAACATACAGAGTACTGCTCTGCAGAGCGATAGAATAACATACAAAGCAATGCTATGCAGAACAATATAACACATAGCAATGCTCTGCAGAGCAATATAACATACAGAGCAATGCTCTGCAGAATAATATTACACAGAGCAACGCTCTGCAGAACAATATAACATACAGAGCAATACTCTCCAGAACAATATAACACATAGCAATGCTCTGCAGAGCAATATAACATACATAGCAATGCTCTGCAGAATAATATTACACAGAGCAACGCTCTGCAGAACAATATAACATACAGAGCAATGCTATGCAGAACAATATAACACATAGCAATGCTCTGCAGGCCAATATAACATAAACAGCAATGTTCTGCAGAGTGATATAATAACATACAGAGCAATACTCTCCAGAACAATATAACACATAGCAATGCTCTGCAGAACAATATAACATACAGAGCAATACTCTCCAGAACAATATAACACATAGCAATGCTCTGCAGAACAATATAACATACAGAGCAATGCTCTGCACAATAATATTACACAGAGCAATGCTCTGCAGACCAATATAACACACAGAGCAATGCTCTGCAGAGTGATATAACATACAAAGCAATGATACTCACAGACCCACACCTGTATATATACTGTTATATAGATACACACAGTCCCACACCTGTATATATACTGTTATATACATACACTCAGACCCACACGTGTATATATACTGTTATATAGATACACACAGACCTACACGTGTATATATACTGTTATATAGATACACACAGACCCACACCTGTATATATACTGTTATATAGATACACACAGACCCACACGTGTATATATACTGTTATATAGATACACACAGACCTACACGTGTATATATACTGTTATATAGATACACACAGACCCACACCTGTATATATACTGTTATATAGATACACACAGACCTACACGTGTATATATACTGTTATATAGATACACACAGACCCACACCTGTATATATACTGTTATATACATACACACAGACCCACACGTGTATATATACTGTTATATAGATACACACAGACCCACACCTGTATATATACTGTTATATAGATACACACAGACCTACACCTGTATATATACTGTTATATAGATACACACAGACCTACACCTGTATATATACTGTTATATAGATATACACAGACCCACACCTGTATATATACTGTTATATAGATATACACAGACCTACACCTGTATATATACTGTTATATAGATACACACAGACCCACACCTGTATATATACTGTTATATAGATACACACAGACCTACACGTGTATATATACTGTTATATAGATATACACAGACCCACACCTGTATATATACTGTTATATAGATATACACAGACCCACACCTGTATATATACTGTTATATAGATATACACAGACCTACACCTGTATATATACTGTTATATAGATACACACAGACCCACACCTGTATATATACTGTTATATAGATACACACAGACCCACACCTGTATATATACTGTTATATAGATACACACAGACCCACACCTGTATATATACTGTTATATAGATATACACAGACCCACACCTGTATATATACTGTTATACAGATACACACAGACCCACACCTGTATATATACTGTTATATAGATATACACAGACCCACACCTGTATATATACTGTTATATAGATATACACAGACCTACACGTGTATATATACTGTTATATAGATACACACAGACCTACACCTGTATATATACTGTTATATAGATATACACAGACCCACACCTGTATATATACTGTTATATAGATATACACAGACCTACACCTGTATATATACTGTTATATAGATACACACAGACCTACACCTGTATATATACTGTTATATACATACACACAGACCCACACGTGTATATATACTGTTATATAGATACACACAGACCTACACGTGTATATATACTGTTATATAGATACACACAGACCTACACCTGTATATATACTGTTATATAGATATACACAGACCCACACCTGTATATATACTGTTATATAGATACACACAGACCTACACCTTTATATATACTGTTATATAGATACACACAGACCTACACGTGTATATATACTGTTATATAGATACACACAGACCTACACGTGTATATATACTGTTATATAGATACACACAGACCTACACGTGTATATATACTGTTATATAAATACACACAGACCTACACCTGTATATATACTGTTATATAGATATACACAGACCCACACCTGTATATATACTGTTATATAGATATACACAGACCCACACCTGTATATATACTGTTATATAGATATACACAGACCTACACCTGTATATATACTGTTATATAGATACACACAGACCTACACCTGTATATATACTGTTATATACATACACACAGACCCACACGTGTATATATACTGTTATATAGATACACACAGACCTACACGTGTATATATACTGTTATATAGATACACACAGACCTACACCTGTATATATACTGTTATATAGATATACACAGACCCACACCTGTATATATACTGTTATATAGATACACACAGACCTACACCTGTATATATACTGTTATATAGATACACACAGACCCACACCTGTATATATACTGTTATATAGATACACACAGACCCACACCTGTATATATACTGTTATATAGATATACACAGACCCACACACATATATATACTGTTATATAGATACACACAGACCTACACCTGTATATATACTGTTATATAGATACACACAGACCCACACCTGTATATATACTGTTATACAGATACACACAGACCCACACCTGTATATATACTGTTATATAGATACACACAGACCCACACCTGTATATATACTGTTATATAGATATACACAGACCCACACCTGTATATATACTGTTATACAGATACACACAGACCCACACCTGTATATATACTGTTATATAGATACACACAGACCCACACCTGTATATATACTGTTATACAGATACACACAGCCCCACACAGGTATATATACTGTTATATAGATACACACAGCCCCACACCTGTATATATACTGTTATATACATACACACAGACCCACACGTGTATATATACTGTTATATAGATACACACAGACCTACACGTGTATATATACTGTTATATAGATACACACAGACCTACACCTGTATATATACTGTTATATAGATATACACAGACCCACACCTGTATATATACTGTTATATAGATACACACAGACCTACACCTGTATATATACTGTTATATAGATACACACAGACCCACACCTGTATATATACTGTTATATAGATACACACAGACCCACACCTGTATATATACTGTTATATAGATATACACAGACCCACACACATATATATACTGTTATATAGATACACACAGACCTACACCTGTATATATACTGTTATATAGATACACACAGACCCACACCTGTATATATACTGTTATACAGATACACACAGACCCACACCTGTATATATACTGTTATATAGATACACACAGACCCACACCTGTATATATACTGTTATATAGATATACACAGACCCACACCTGTATATATACTGTTATACAGATACACACAGACCCACACCTGTATATATACTGTTATATAGATACACACAGACCCACACCTGTATATATACTGTTATACAGATACACACAGCCCCACACAGGTATATATACTGTTATATAGATACACACAGCCCCACACAGGTATATATACTGTATATAGATACACACAGACCCACACACCTGTATATATACTGTTATACAGATACACACAGCCCCACACAGGTATATGTAGCCATGTCCCCTTACCTCCCGGTCCGTCTGGTGGTGAGACGGCTGCAGAGCTGCCCGGGTGCCGCCTGAGCTGCGGGCGGACCTGGATAGGAGTAAGGAACGCTGCGGTAGAGGTAACGTGGCGAGCGGGTCGTGGGAACTCCGCGGCGGTCCCGATATGCATGGTGCCGCCATCTTGGATAGTTGCGCATGCGCGCCAGAGGTCTCGCGCATGTGCAGAGTGCAGAGAGTTGCAGCAGGTTTTAGGCAGGCTCCCCAAGGGACTACACGTCCCAGCAGCCCCAGGGGTTGCTCATCACATGGGCCTTCACATCCAATAGGGCTCACGGATTGGCGCAGAGAGATATACAGTTGGCGCACTGAGGAGACCATGCCAGTCGGAGCAGAGACAGCAAGCGGTGAGGATGTGTTCAGGGTGCCTGTGGCCCCTGAACTAGGCCAGAGATCCCCACAGATCCCAGCTAGGCCTCGACTCCCTTCAGCTTGTGGCTGCTACAGGGAAGGCCCATAGATAGGGACGCTTCCCCAATAACAAGCAGTAGTAGTAGTGCACCGGTGACGGACGCCACGCGGTGTGCGCGGCCTGCGGTCTGGGACCAGACCACAAGCACCTAATAATAGACATTAAGGTACACCCTCCAGCGAGAGCTCCCTCAAGAGGCGGAGGGCACAGACGTGAGAGAGAGGATCCGGTAGACCGTGTCGTGGGACCACTTTGCGGTTCTGCGGAGTCACCATCCAAGTAGGCCTGGTGTGGCCTAAGACCAGGAAGGTACCCAACCATGACCATAAAGAAAGCCATCGGAAACTTCGGCCCGGAGACGCAGTTCTCCTGTGGAATTTAGGAATACCAGGAAAGCATAAGTTAGCGGACCGCTGGCAAGAAACTCCCTTCGAGGTGGGGTCGCAGATGCCGGGCCTCCCTGTATATCGCATCTGAGATTCAGAAGGAAGGGTAAGGGTCTGGCATCAAAATTACTTGTTACCTATTCCTCAAGTGGGGGAAAGTGAACCTGAACCATCCTCAATAGAGCCGGCAAGTGAACAGGAGGAGTCCAGAGAAATCCCGAACGGAAAATAATCAGGATCCTTTGGAAGGAACCTCTACCACCAAAAATGGAGACTGGTGGGCACCACCAGAAGAAGTAGCGGGTAATGGGCCTGGCCTCCCCAGCGGCTTCAACAAGCCGACCACTCGACCCAAGGAGTCCGAGTTTCATTTCCACTAGAGACTATGTAGCTCAAGAGTGACACCCTATGAGAGGGCCAGGGCCTCAAGCCGATGGTAGCCTCTCCACCCAAGAAGACGTCGGAGAAGAGACTCGTCAGAGTCAAAGAGTGAGGCGCCCTCCAATGAGAATGGCGTATGATTCGTTAGGGGCACCTCACTATGATTCTCAGCAGCTGTCTCAGAGCTGGTTTGCCTCTATATTGACTGTGTTCACTGAAGTGTTTAATATGGTTTAGATGGTATTGTATAAGTTAAGTTATGTGTATAATATGCATTTTCCATTATATAAAGTAGCTGTACATACTGTATGTTGTTCCCAAGAGGGGTTGTTGGATTCTCCACCAGGGGAAGGATGTAGCCGAGTCCCCCTCCTTACCTCCAGTGAAGGGGGAACTGTGCTGGTCCGGCCAGAGCTCCGCACGATCGGGAATGGCCATATTGCTAGTTGCGCATGCGCAATGCGTTGAGGCGCGCATGCACAGTCAGGAGGGCAGTGGCCATTTCAGTTTTGGCTCCGCACACACAGCAGCCTGACTACATGTCCCAGAATCCTCCGGGGGGGGGAGGGGGGGACTGCACACATGGGACTGTCCCAGCCAATGGGATTAGAGCTTTTGGAGAAACAAGGAGCCAGCATGCTCAGTGGTGGAGGAGGCAGCAAGACCGCAGGTAGTGTCCAGGGAGCAGTGCCTCCTGGACTAGGCCTAGATCTTGCCCCTTAGGCCCAAGCTGGGCCCTGAGCCAACCTAAGTCCAGTGTTAAAGGGAAGGCCCCTGATAGGGACTCTCCCCTTTAGTACCAGTGTTACGCTGGTGGACGGACGGCCACACAGCGCTCTGCGACCAGGGATCAGGCTGCAGTACCCCAGAACATTCAGGTGTGACCCTCCGGCTAGAGATCACCTCACGAGTAGGATCAGGACCCATAAGGAGAGAGGGGATATGTGTTAGAGGCCCCGCTGCGTGGGACCGGCTTCAACTCACTACGCCAAGCAGCACCCTTAAGCATAGGGAAAGGGCGCTACTGTATATATACTGTTATATAGATACACACAGACCCACACACATATACTGTATATATATAGATATAAATATAGATACACACAGACCCACACCTGTATATATACTGTTATATAGATACACACAGACCCACACACGTATATATACTGTTATATACATACACACAGACCCACACGTGTATATATACTGTTATATAGATACACACAGACCCACACACATATACTGTATATATATAGATATAAATATAGATACACACAGACCCACACCTGTATATATACTGTTATATAGATACACACAGACCCACACACGTGTATATATACTGTTATATACATACACACAGACCCACACGTGTATATATACTGTTATATAGATACACACAGACCCACACCTGTATATATACTGTTATATAGATTCACATAGACCCACACCTGTATATATACTGTTATATAGATACACACAGACCCACACCTGTATATATACTGTTATATAGATACACACAGACCCACACCTGTATATATACTGTTATATAGATTCACATAGACCCACACCTGTATATATACTGTTATATAGATACACACAGACCCACACCTGTATATATACTGTTATATAGATACACACAGACCCACACCTGTATATATACTGTTATATAGATTCACACAGACCCACACCTGTATAAATACTGTTATATAGATTCACACAGACCCACACCTGTATATATACTGTTATATAGATTCACACAGACCCACACACGTATATATACTGTTATATAGATTCACACAGACCCACACCTGTATATATACTGTTATATAGATTCACACAGACCCACACCTGTATATATACTGTTATATAGATTCACACAGACCCACACCTGTATATACTGTATACTGTTATATAGATACACACAGACCCACACCTGTATATATACTGTTATATAGATACACACAGACCCACACACGTGTATATATACTGTTATATACATACACACAGACCCACACACGTGTATATATACTGTTATATAGATACACACAGACCCACACCTGTATATATACTGTTATATAGATTCACATAGACCCACACCTGTATATATACTGTTATATAGATACACACAGACCCACACCTGTATATATACTGTTATATAGATACACACAGACCCACACCTGTATATATACTGTTATATAGATTCACACAGACCCACACCTGTATATATACTGTTATATAGATTCACACAGACCCACACACGTATATATACTGTTATATAGATTCACACAGACCCACACCTGTATATATACTGTTATATAGATTCACACAGACCCACACCTGTATATATACTGTTATATAGATTCACACAGACCCACACCTGTATATATACTGTTATATAGATACACACAGACCCACACACGTGTATATATACTGTTATATACATACACACAGACCCACACACGTGTATATATACTGTTATATAGATACACACAGACCCACACCTGTATATATACTGTTATATAGATTCACACAGACCCACACCTGTATATATACTGTTATATAGATACACACAGACCCACACCTGTATATATACTGTTATATAGATACACACAGACCCACACCTGTATATATACTGTTATATAGATACACACAGACCCACACCTGTATATATACTGTTATATAGATACACACAGACCCACACCTGTATATATACTGTTATATAGATTCACACAGACCCACACCTGTATATATACTGTTATATAGATCCACACAGACCCACACCTGTATATATACTGTTATATAGATTCACACAGACCCACACCTGTATATATACTGTTATATAGATACACACAGACCCACACCTGTATATATACTGTTATATAGATTCACACAGACCCACACCTGTATATATACTGTTATATAGATACACACAGACCCACACCTGTATATATACTGTTATATAGATACACACAGACCCACACCTGTATATATACTGTTATATAGATTCACACAGACCCACACCTGTATATATACTGTTATATAGATACACACAGACCCACACCTGTATATATACTGTTATATAGATACACACAGACCCACACCTGTATATATACTGTTATATAGATTCACACAGACCCACACCTGTATATATACTGTTATATAGATTCACACAGACCCACACCTGTATATATACTGTTATATAGATACACACAGACCCACACCTGTATATATACTGTTATATAGATACACACAGACCCACACGTTATATATATTGTTATATAGACACACAGGCACACACATGTATATATACTGTAATATAGATACACACCGAACCACACCTGTATATATGCAGTTAAATGGATACACACATACCCATACTGTACATGTACAGGTAGTCCTCATTATCCAACATTTCACGTTACAACGAATGGCATCTCCAATGCTTTACAATGCAACCTTACGGGCCGTTTTTCGACGCCGGAATGCGTTATCCAACGCTCACCGCCACTGATTAACATGGGACTCACTTTACAATGGTTTCACTATCCAACGCTACTCCCAGCACGGATCCCGTTGGATACTGTTATATAGATACACACAGAACCACACTCGGGGGAGAGAGAGAGAGAGAGAGAGAGAGAGAGGGAGAGGGAGAGGGAGAGGGAGAGGGAGAGGGAGAGGGAGAGGGAGAGGGAGAGGGAGAGGGAGAGGGAGAGGGAGAGGGAGAGGGAGAGGGAGAGAGAGAGAGAGAGAGAGAGAGAGAGAGAGAGAGAGAGAGAGAGAGAGAGAGAGAGAGAGAGAGAGAGAGAAGAGTGTGTGGGTGGGGGTGGGAAGTGTGTGGAAATTGTGTGTGGGGAGTGTGGCGGGGGGGTGTGTGGGGAGTGTGGCGTGGGGGTTTGTGGAGAGTGGGTGTGTGTTTGGTGGGTGTATATCATTATCTGCACCTGTTTGTTTCAAAAGGTGGCTTATGAAATGAATCCTGGCACAGACACGCAAACAGCACAGGATTTATCAGAGGAACATTCATCTGATTATTTTATATATACAGTACATCTGGTGCTGGTTTTCCCATCAGGGCCGCTGCTTTGGTATTGAAAGGGGTTACGTATTGGCGAGAACAGTCCATATCCCCCTCCCCCATTAATAAAACCAGTGTGAATCTCTCAAACGGTCAATTTAAAAATGAATTAACTTGTAATGTGCTGGCAAAAAGAAATAAAACCAGAGACTAGAATACTTGGAACAGAGTGATACATGTGGTATTTAAATTGTTGTTTACTGTGTTATATTGTTACCAATGCTGTCCCTTCCCTCCCTTCCCTGATCTCCCTCCCTTCCCTGATCTCCCTCCCCTTTATTGTTCCACAACCAGTTTATCTGTACAGTATAATTGCATCCTCCCCCCTCCCTTTTCTGTTTTGTATACCCTATTTCTTTATGTATATAAAATGATCAATAAAAATCTAAGTAACAAAAAAAACCATGTATATTTATATATATATATATATATACACGCCAACAATCTGGCTAGCGCTTTACAAGAGGGATATACAGTAAGGCATTATAATCCTATAAGTGCAACAAACATAAGAATAGGAAATGGGGATCCCTGGCCCAGAGAGCTTACAATCTAAATTCTATTGTTCAGCCGCATTACTGCTATTTTTGGACACTGATTGTGGAATGTTAACCGCGTGGTTGCTGGTGGAGAGAGGACGCCTGCTCCGTTCCCCTATAATGTGTCAGGCACCTGTGTATAAGGAGAGTTAGAGGCAGGTGCCTGTGTATAAGGAGAGATAGAGGCAGGTGCCTGTGTATAAGGAGAGATAGAGGCAGGTGCCTGTGGCACAGACTCAGCCCTTTGTTGCTATTTCTTTGCCATGGGGACACAATGGCCCTAATTTGAATTTCAAACAAACTCCTTTGCTCCTCCATCCCATGAACTGCGAGCCTGGGTTTTGGAAATGTGCAATATGGAAATAAGCAGGTTATGCAAATAGGCAGAGATCTCTCTCACTGACAGCAGGGTGAGGGAGGAGAGAGGAGAGGGGAGAGGGAGAGGGAGAGAGAGAGAAGGAGAGGGGGAAAGAGAGTGTGAGAGGAGAGGGAAAGAGGGGGAGAGAGAGAAAAGGCGAGATGAGAGGAGGAAAGAGAGGGTGAAAGAAGAGAAAGTGAGCAGGAGAGAAAAGAGAGCGAACAGGAGAGGGGAGAGAGAAGGAGAGGAGAGAGAGAACAGGAGAGAAGGAGAGGGGGAGAGAAGGAGAGGGGGAAATAGAGGGAGAGGGGGAAAGAGAGTGAGAGATAAGAGAGAGTGAGCAGGAGAGTGAGAGAGTGGGAAAGAGAGAGAGAGAAGAAAGAGCGAGTAGAAGAGGGAGAGAGTGAGAGAGGGGGAAGGTTGAGAGAGAAGAGAGAGGAGAGAAAGAGAGGGAGGGTGGTAGAGGGAGAGAGAGAAAAGGAGAGAGATAGGGGGAGAGAGAGAGCAGCCTGCTCAGATTAGAAATAAGTGCTTTTATTAAAGGTTGTCGTCTTTCTCGCCAATAGGACCTTTATCAAAAAAAGATACACATCGACCTTTATTAAAAACACTTATTTTTCACCTGAGTGTGCTGGTTCCTATATATAGCATCACCCAGCATGTGGTAAGGGCTAATGGCCTGAATCGTCATATTACTGCTCCAAGTAATACAAATAACAGATCATGGGTATAAGTGCTTCGGACATAAAAGTTACATTTCGGAACAGGAATCCCTGCTCCGGGGAGCTTACAATCTAATTTTGTATTTGTTGTAATTTTTGCATTGTTCTACCCTTATAATATCCGGTATTATTTAATATAATGCTTCATTTACGGAGCATATTTGTGGGTGCAATGTCCTTTATTATTCTTTCGCTGAGTGTCTGACCGGGAATCGGACACTCACACTTGTGGTCACACACACTGACACTCGCAATCACACTCGCAGTCACACTCACACTCGTGGTCACACTCACACTTGCGGTCATTTTAATGGAGCTAAACTCTTTTCCAGCGCGGGAAAAACACTTCCCAACATGTGACACCCGGTATGCTCATCTTCCACAATGGATATACATGGGAAAGAAGGGGGGGAGGGAGGGGGAGAGGGGGAAAAGGAGAGGGAGGAGGGAGAAGGAGGGGGAGAGGAGGGAGTGGGAGGATGAGAGGGATGGAGGAGGGGAGGAGAGGTAGGGGGGAGAAGGAGAGGGGGAAGGGAAGGGGAGAGGGGAGGGGGAGAGGAGGAGAGGGGGAGGAGTGGGAAAAGAAGAGGAGAATGGGGAGGGGGCAGGGAGGGGATGGGAAGAGAAGGAAGAGGGGTAGAAGAAGAGGAGGGGAGAGGGGTCAGGGAGGGTAGAGGGGGAGTAGAAGAGGAGAATGGGGGAGAGGGGGCAGGGAGGGGAGAGGGGGAGTAGGAGGAGAATGGGGGAGAGGGCAGGGAGGGGATGGGGAGAGAAGGAAGAGGGGGAGAAGAAGAGGAGGAGAATGGGGGAGCGGGGTCAGGGAGGGGAGAGGGGGAGTAGAAGAGGAGAATGGGGGAGAGGGGGCAAAGATTACAACGTGGAATGAGAGAGCAATGTGCTGTGCGCCCACCCAACAGCAAAGGGTTAAATGAGGTATAGATGTGAGTGAATGTGGAAGGGTGTAATACACAGATCGTGCTCTGTGTTACTGTCCGCTGCCTAAAGCACATGATGCAGATCCTGCACAGAAGGACGCAGCCCGTGTGACCATGTTCTGTATATACTGTACCACACACATACACACACACACATATACACACACTCACACACACATATACACACACATCAGGCTGGGGGGTTAGAGGTGTTTGTATTTCGGAGAGATAGGGTTGTTTGTATTGGGGGGGTAGAGGTGTTTGTATTTGGGAGAGATAGGGGTGTTTGTATTGGGGGGGTAGAGGTGTTTGTATTTGGGAGAGATAGGGGTGTTTGTATTGGGGGGTAGAGGTGTTTGTATTGGGGGGGTAGAGGTGTTTGTATTTGGGAGGGATAGGGGTGTTTGTATTGGGGGGTAGTGGTGTTTGTATTTGGGAGGGATAGGGGTGCTTGTTTTGGGGGGTAGAGGTGTTTGTATTTGGGAGGGATGGGGGTGTTTGTATTGGGGGGGTAGTGGTGTTTGTATGTGGTAGGGATAGGGGTGTTTGTATTGGGGGGTAGAGGTGTTTGTATTTGGGAGGGATGGGGTGTTTGTATTGGGGGGTAGAGGTGTATGTATTTGGGAGGGATAGGGGTGTTTGTATTGGGGGGTAGATGTGTTTGTATTTGGGAGGGATGGGGTGTTTGTATTGGGGGGTAGAGGTGTTTGTATTTGAGAGGGATGGGGGTGTTTGTATTGGGGGGGTAGTGGTGTTTGTATGTGGTAGGGATAGGGGTGTTTGTATTGGGGGGTAGAAGTGTTTGTATTTGGGAGGGATAGGGGTGTTTGTATTGGGGGGTAGAGGTGTTTGTATTTGAGAGGGTGGGGGTGCTTGTTTTGGGGGGTAGAGGTGTTTGTATTTGGGAGGGATGGGGGTGTTTGTATTGGGGGGTAGAGGTGTTTGTATTTGGGAGGGATAGGGGTGCTTGTATTGGGGGTTAGAGGTGTTTGTATTTGGGAGGGATGGGGTATTTGTATTGAGGGGGTAGAGGTGTTTGTATTTGGGAGGGATAGGGGTGTTTGTATTGAGGGGGTAGAGGTGTTTGTATTTGGGAGGGATGGGGGTGTTTGTATTGGGGGGTAGAGGTGTTTGTATTTGGGAGGGATGGGGTGTTTGTATTGGGGGGTAGTGGTGTTTGTATTTGGGAGGGATGGGGTGTTTGTATTGTGGGGGTAGTGGTGTTTGTATTTGGGAGGGATGGGGTGTTTGTATTGTGGGGGTAGTGGTGTTTGTATTTGGGAGGGATGGGGTGTTTGTATTGGGGGGTAGAAGTGTTTGTATTTGGGAGGGATGGGGTGTTTGTATTGTGGGGGTAGAGGTGTTTGTATTTGGAAGGGATGGGGTGTTTGTATAAAGAAGGTAGTGGTGTTTGTATTTGGGAGGGATATGGGTGCTTGTTTTGGGGGGGTAGAAGTGTTTGTATTTGGGAGGGATAGGTGCGTTTGTATTGGGGGGGTAGATGTGTTTGTATTTGGGAGGGATGGGGGTGTTTGTATTGGGGGGGTAGTGGTGTTTGTATTTGGGAGGGATGGGGGTGTTTGTATTGGGGGGGTAAAGGTGTTTGTATTTGGGAGGGATGGGGGTGTTTGTATTGGGGGGTAGTGGTGTTTGTATTTGGGAGGGATGGGGGTGTTTGTATTTGGGATTAGAGGTGTTTGTATTTGGGAGGGATATGGGTGCTTGTTTTGGGGGGTAGAGGTGTTTGTATTTGGGAGGGATGGGGGTGTTTGTATTGGGGGGTAGAGGTGTTTGTATTTGGGAGGGATAGGGGTGTTTGTATTTGGGGATTAGAGGTGTTTGTATTTGGGGGGGTGTAAGAGATGTGTGCAGAGGTTCATATAATGGAGACCGATTTGGGTGAAATGATATCATGACTTTATTGAGCTTGTTCCTTTATCCAGGCAAAACATACAAAAACAACAAAATAACAAACCCCTACCCCTTTGTAAGGGCTAACTTACTTCCCCAGACCCTATCTGCAGGACTGGAGGGATATTCCCATTACCAGCCTATTACCCCAAAGTCTCAGGAGGTACCTTAAGCAGGTGCCCTCCATGTCAGTCTCTGGGAGGTTCCTGGGTCCTCTGTGTCCAGGAAATATAGGTCTCTGGGTGTCTTGATCTCAGCACAGCCTTTGTGCTCAAGACAATGTCTGTGTGCAGGCTTCTCTGCTTTCCTGTGTAAGCCCAATTGTGAGCTAAAGAATCTCTCTCCTGTTTCTCACATCAGGCTTTTCTAGTCCTAATCAGCCAGGTGGAGTCTGGTTGATTGCCTGTGTGCAATTAACCAGCACACTGCTGCATTTAGAGGCAGTTTCTCTCCAACATTGATAAGTCCCTGTTACATACCTCCCGTTTGTGGGAAGCTTGGGCTTACCACGGCCAAAGCCCATCCTCCCACTCTCACTAGATATATCCCTGCGGCTCGAATGAGAGTGGATGGAGAAGGAGAACCCTCAGTCCCGCTGGGATTAGAGCCGTTTCTCCAGGTCAGTATTGTCTCCTCAAGAAGGTGCTTGAGCTCAGCACTCTTCAGTCGCTCGAGGAGGACTTTTCCTTCGTCTGACCACTCGGTCACGTATTTTCCCCGCTGTTGGGCGATCCTTTCTTCCTTGAGTTTAGGGTGACCACCTGCATTGGTTTCTGTAGCCATATTCACGGGTGGTTCAAGCTGGGCGGAGTTTTTATCCATACCGATTGACTCCTGTGGCGTCTCAGTTTGGTAGTTACCTAGTGTTGTACCTGTAGAGGTATGAACACCGAAACAGTTCTACCTCAAGCTAGCCAAAGACTGTATCTTTCTAACGGCTATCTTCATTGTGAGGAAAATGGCTTGGGCCCTGGGGCCACAGTAGCATAACTGTATTGGTATTGCACTTCTCAGTCGTAATTCGTTTTTTCTTTCCTGATTTGTGTGGAAAGCCGATCGTAGTACTGAGATGCATTGTAGGTGCGCTTATAGCAACGCACAGCTTGCTTGGTTGCAATCTAGAACCTATATCTGGATTGAATCACACCAGCAGCTTTCTTCATTTTTTTTGTAGTATCTTTGCTGCAGACACTTCCTAACATTTGACTGGATAAGATTACACACTGCTTCAAATGTTCATAATTCTTCCTTTGATGTTGCATTATCCATATGGATTGGAGAAGGCAGGCTGCTGTATTCTGGCTATTTAGCTGACGAGTTTTCATTCCTCTGTAGGCAGCCTGTATGGTCAGCGCTGCAGAGCGTTTGCGCATCTTTTCCATGGACTCCAATTTAGCACTGTCCATTCCTTGTAACCCTTGCTCAGGTCTTGCAAAGCCTCTGTAAGCGTACTTTTGAATTCTCTATGATGTCCGGAATCTATTTCTACTATCCAAGACTCGTGCCATTTCATGGTATCACTTAAAGAGCATTTCATGAACAGCCATTTGAGTTTTCAGCTCTTGAAGCTGTCCTTCTGCACTTCTTTTCCCACTCAATGCAGTTGCCAGTTCAGCTTCTTTGGAGTTGAGTCGCGATTCTACATTTCCCAGTAGACTCAGAGCAAGGCTTAAATCTGTTTCCTTTTCTCTATTTCTGACCTGCAGCTGCTGGTGCTCCTGCTGGACATTGTCCAACTCCAGCCAGGCCCTCTCATTGCCCATGTGGTCCAGTGCTACGCAGAGAGTATGAATTTCATTCTGCGACATGTCCACCTCTGTCCGGACACTGTTGACCTCCTCGTGTGAGGCATTCAGTTCTATTCGGAGAGTATGAACCTCATTCTGAGAGACTTCCACCTCTCTATGGCACTTACGAACCTCTTGCTGAGAGAGTAATCTCTTTCAGTGCCTCCTCATACTTCTGTTTCAGATTAGCAATCATTCTATCAGATTGGCTCTCCTTTTCATCCATGGTGGTAATAGTAGCGTTTGCTGTCTTCATCTCAGTCATCCGGTTCTCTAAGTCACTACGTAAGCGACGCTCCATGTTCATCACTGTCCCACAGTCAAAGGCGATTGAGAACAGATCACTATGTAGGCTGGCATTAGCTTCCATCTCCTGTTTCAATCATTTGCAGATCAGATCACAGTTATGCATGGCAGCCTGCAGTGCATCTTCAGGGCTGGTCAAGGGATCGTCACGCACTGGTTCTGGCTCCGCTTCCCTGGTCTGGTCGGTTTAGGGTTCCTCATTGTTGGCACCGGACAGACACTTCTTTGGGTTACATGACTTCTGCTTTGAGCCCTCTGGATATTCTGTCCTCTGTGTGACGAATCCTCCATTTTCTCTGGGCTGCTGGGCATCTCGGTCCCCCTTTTCCTCCGCGGGATCTGCGGACGTGTCTGTTCCTTCCACGGTAAGTGAAGAACTGCTTTTCTTTTTCTGCCATTTTGTTTTGGACGACTCCGTCCCATCAGGGATACTGGGGTCTCCGTCTTTATTTAAAACTTCAGCAGCTTCACTATATCTGCCAGGATTTTCTTTCTGTTGCATTAGCTGGCAGGAATATTCTGGGTCATAGAGACCTGTTTGTTTAGGCACATCCACCATTCTTGGGGTGTATGTGATTGTGACTCGGTTCAAGTTCCCCATTAGAGATATCTTCATCCTTCTCCGTATCCTCATAGGACCGGCAGGGCCACTCTTCCATGGGGTCGGGTTCATTACAGGAATGTCACATCTTGCCCTCCATTTTGGGGCAATCAGGTGCATTTTTCTTCCTGACCTCGGGAGGCGCTATTGAAGCTGTTTTCTCTGTATTTGCTAGATCCCCAGCTGGTAGTCCTACAGGTGGTCAGACTTTGCTTGCAGAGTTCGTAGCTCTCACAGGCGTCTCTGTAGACATTTTCTTCTTTACTGTGGTAGGTTCTGAGACATCAGCTGTACTGTGCACACATTCCTTCCCATAAGTGATACTGGATGCACTTGCTAAGAAAAAGTTCTGCATTTTTCTTGTGACCACAGCGCATTGCTTGCTGCTGCAGATCCTTGGCACGTTGAAAAAAATATTCCTCTGGCTGCTGCCCTTTTTCTGGGGCCACATAGGATCGCCCTCATCATCCGAATAAGGTCTGAAGGGACACTGCTCCGTGTAGATGAGCTCTTTACACCAGGAACACATTTTCTTCCCCATTCTTGCAGAGTCTGTATTTGACTTCAGCTGGGCGGCCATTTTAAAATCCAATGCAGGTTTTTTTTTTCCACAAGTGGTGGGGTAGACTCTGGTCACAGCATCAGTCCCTTGTGTGGGTCACTGTCTGTCGCAGTCCTCCCAATCAAACTGTGGCGTTGTGGCTTTCTTCAGTGCAGTGTAGTTTTCCTGCCTGGATGTGAAGCCCTTTCATTCTGGTGTGTGTCTCAGGGAGCTACGCCACCATCGGCTGTGTCCCCACTCACCTTCACTGCCACGGGCTAGTCCGCGCCGCTCACTCCCGCCTCCTCCCACGCCGGGCGATCACCGCTGCACTGGCGCACTCGTGCGCCTTCGCTTCTTAATAGTGCCAATCACGGACGAGCACGGTGCGCACACGCACTCTAACTAGATCCACCTCCTCACTCAATTTGGCCCTCGGCACCTGCACCCTGCCCTACCACAGTCCTCACCTTGCACACTCATTGGGCGCTCTCTCCTATATATGCTCAGCTGCCCCACTGGCAAATCGGCTGAGCATAGTTCCAGTTGCGTTGCACTCACCTCTTCTCCGTCTCCACAGTCTTGCCTTGTCTTGCTGCTTACCTTCCTGTGTACCGATCTGTCTTTCCACGACTATCCACGCTTCTCCAAACCTGACCTCGGCAAATGGACTACAGCG
The DNA here is from genome assembly GCF_040206685.1 of Ascaphus truei. Taxonomy (NCBI): domain Eukaryota; kingdom Metazoa; phylum Chordata; class Amphibia; order Anura; family Ascaphidae; genus Ascaphus; species Ascaphus truei. The sequence continues at coordinate 46,568,385 of NC_134488.1, read as the reverse complement.
ACTCTGCTCTCTCCAAACCCAGACACGGATAATAGTACCTGCAACGTTCCATACCTCTCCTCCCCGACCCGGCTACCCCGACCAACTCTACAATCGAGAAGCGCCCCAGTGGCGGTGGGTGGCGTACTATCCTTTCCCACCTCAGCACCGTGGTCCCGTCTTTTTGTGGTGAGCACAGCGTGACATCTGGTCACTTCTGCACATGATTTCTGTATGCAGGCAAAAGCACAAAAAATTCAAAAGCAGTCTCCGGGGCCCCTTTAAACTTCAAGGGCCACCTCTCATCCCACTTCTGATGCCATATGTAAGAGATATGTGCAGAGGTTCATATAATGGAGACCGATCAGGGTGAAATTATATCTTGTAAAACATACAGGACACCTACTGTACAAGCTCATATTGAACCCCAAAAAAACCCTTGTAGGTATCCTGTATGTTTTACAATTCTTGTTCAGCTAGTCTTAGCTGATTGGAGGGTGGCAACCTCCTACCTAATTGAAGCTCACCCCCTCCCACATTTAAATGGTTAAAAGCTCACTCCATAGCATCTCCCACTCTCAGGGGAACTTGCTTGCTTGCAGTATGATTGTGACAAATCTAATACAGAGTGCTTTTCCTGGTAATGTACAGGTTAATAAAAGCTTCAATCAGACTTAGAACTATGCATCTAATTTTGACAGATTTATTATAAATCATTCTTCCTGGTAATGCACAGGTTATTAAGAATTTATATTAGTGTTAGGGACACTTGAGATGTGGTCTGCCGTGTAGTGGCTCAGGGGCTTACAACAATTTGGCCAAAATGTTAAACTAAAAGGCCATTTTATTTAATAGATATCTATACATATATATTTAGGCACTGTACCGTGTATAAGTTTCACTGGATGTGCACTGAGCTCTGTCTGTGTTTTATGTTCTGTCTCTGGTTTGAAATTCGATCTTGGCTTTATTGAGCTTGTTCCTTTATCCAGGCAAAACATACAAAAACAACAAAATAACAAACTTCTATCCCTTTGTAAGGGCTAACTTACTTCCCCAGACGTTATCTGCAGGACTGGAGGGATATTCCCATTACCAGCCTATCACCCCAAAGTCTCAGGAGGTACCTTAAGCAGGTGGCCCTCAATGTCAGTCTCTGGCAGGTTCCTGGGTCCTCTGTGTCCAGGAAATATAGGTGTCTGGGTGTCTGGATGTCTTGATCTCAGCACAGCCTTTGTGCTCAAGACAGTGTCTGTGTGCAGGCTTCTCTGCTTTCCTGTGGCAGGAATCACTCCCCTGTTTCTCACATCAGGCTTTTCTAAGTGTCCTAATCAACCAGGTGGAGTCTGGTTGATTGCCTGTGTGCAATTAACCAGCACACTACTGGATTTAGAGGCAGTTTCTCTCAAACAGTGATAAGTCCCTTTTACAGGGCGGTAGAGGTGTTTGTATTTGGGGGGGATCGGGGTGTTTGTATTGGGGGGGGTAGTGGTGTTTGTATTTGGGGGTTAGAGGTGTTTGTATTTAGGGGGCTTAGAGGTGTTTGTATTTGGGAGGGTTTGGGGTGTTTGTTTTGGGGGGGGTGTTGGTGTTTGTATTGGGGGGATTAGAGGTGTTTGTATTTGGGGGTTAGAGGTGTTTGTATTTGGGAGGGATCGGGGTGTTTGTATTTGGGGTAGTGGTGTTTGTATTTGGGGGGTTAGAGGTGTTTGAATTTGGGGGGGTCGAGTGTTTGTATTGGGGGGTAGATGTGTTTGTATTTGGGGGGCTAGAGGTGTTTTTATTTGGGGGTAGAGGTGTTTGTATTTGGGGGGGCTAGAGGTATTTGTATTTGGGGGGACTAGAGGTATTTGTATTTGGGGGGTAGAGGTGTTTGTATTTGGGGGGTCGGGTGTTTGTATTGAGGGGTTAGTGTTTTTTTGTACGTGAGACTGAGAGATGTTTCTGTTTTGGTTTCAGGAGGTGAGCGGGACACATTGGACTTCAGCAGACAGGTGAGGTCCGGGACCCCTGCAGATTTCTTTTAATAAACGCTCACGAGGCAGGAAGATTATGGAAAAGTCTGAGGTGTTCTGCAGCAACGGCACAAGCCTGCAGTTATATAATAAATAATAATAATAATAACTTTATATAGCGCTTCAATAGGACTCAAAGTGCTTCCCAGTAACAAAAGGGGAAAAGAAGAAAACATTTAAGGTTATAAAAGAGACCACACACAAGGAAAGATTTCATTACGGGACGGGACGGTACTATAGCTATTAAATATGGGGCAGGTTGTGGGTCAGTAATGAAATGCCTGGGTAAGCAGGTCGCTCCTGAGCCTGTTTCTATAGATTCCCGGAGAGGGGGTCTCTCGCGCTGTACGTGGCAGACTGTTCCAGAGAGTGGGAGCAGCGTGGCTAAAAGCTCGGGCGCCAAAGGAAGTCAGGGGGATTCTGGGAACTGTTAGGAGTCCTTCATCTGCAGATGGAAGTGAGCGAATGGGAGTGTAGAGAACTAGACACTCTCTCAGATAGCTGGGACTCTGGTCATGTAGTGCTTGGAATGTCACCAACCAATCTTTAAATAAATTCATCATTTTATAGGCAGCCAGTGCAGAGAACAGAGACCAGGTGATCCCCTCCCCTCCCCCCCCCCCCCCCCCCACTTCTGTCTGAACAGGAAAGCTTTTATCAAGAAGATATGGAAGGAAAGTAGGGGGGGGGGACCTCTTTGTTATTTCATTGGCTCACATTCGGACGTGGGAACTTTCTTCAGGGAGCAAGTGGGAATGATGCACTGTTTAAGCTACTTAGTAGGGAGTCTCCTTGAAGAGTTGGTAATTGTTATATCTCTCTGTGTCTAGACAAGTCTTTCTCCCCTCCCACCATCCCTCCATGTCCTGTGGTTTTTTTCTCATTCTCTCCTTTTCCAACCTCCTCCGCCTCTCCTCTCTCCCCCCCCTGGCTCTATGGATCACAGTTTCAGTAAAGAGCACGCCCTGTGTGTATTTTTCGGGTGCTGTTGCAGCCAGCGCAAGCTCAGGCACGTTGAGTGTTATCTTACATTTGAAGTCTTGTGGGATCAGATACAGTCAAGCACAGCAAAGATACGACGTCCGTGCCTTATTCATGCCATTGTCACGTCCGTGGTTAAGCTGCAGATGAGGATTCTGGGTAATGACTTGCCGATACACTCATGGATTACCTATCTTTGCTGCACTTTTGAGAGTTACCCACCATGGCTGTGTCTGGTTTGCAACTAGTACCGGCTCCACCATACAGAATCAGTGACCAAAATCCAAATGATGAACCCAGTAAGATTAAAGAACTGTCTTTGAGGGGGTCTACTGATTCTGCCTTCCGCATCACAGGCTTAGCTAAACAAGCTGTATAATGAGAGGTGGGCGAATCCGCCGAAATCCGTTTCCCTGCATTTTAAATGATGTGTAAATGACTTGCTCAGTAAAGTACCAAACTTGTTATTCTCAGTGGGCCTCCTCATTATGTGAAGCTCACTGACAAGACGTAGAGACGCTCCACAGAGATCTCAATGATCATTATTCTAATTACTGGTCCTCGTTTTCTACTGTACCAGAGTATGGTAACATGTACTTTTTGTTGTGGTCTTCACACCCCTACTGTACTGTATGTATATACAGTATATTACTTATATAGCGCTACCAATGGTCTCAGCACTTTACAAAAGAGACAACACATTACAGGGAACAAGCGTAAAATCAGAATATAGAAAAAATAAATCCCTGTCCCGGAAAGCTTACAATCTAAGTGGTATGTTGGGAGACTTATAGAGGCAGCAGGTGAGGGAATAAGTGCAGTAGATGGCAGTGCCTGGCCTTGATGGTGGGTAGGTGCAGTAGACGGCAGTGCTTGGCCACCATGGTGGGTGGGAGTGACTGTGGGTGTGGGACAGTAGCCATGAGTGCAGGCTATTGGGGTACTTCATTTAAGAGATGAGTTTTAATGTGAGTCTTAAAGGTGGGGAGAGTGGGTGCTGGCGTATACTGTGTGTGTGTGAGAGTTCCACAGGTAATGGGCAGTGAGGGAAAGGGTTTAAGGTGAGATAGAGCAGTCGAGGTGAAAGGGGCGGAGAGGAGACAGTTATGGGCAGAGCGCAGGAGATGAGCAGGGGCAAAACAGGACATCAATGCTGAGATGAGCAGAGACTGTTTTGTGAGAAAGTGAATTTATTCTAGCAGCAGAGTTTGGGATAGTTTGCAAAGGAGAACCTTGCGAGGCCGGGAGGCCTGTGAGCAGTATGTTACAGTAATCCAGGCGGGAGAGGATACGGGCAGGCATCGCAGCTTTAGCAGTAAATTCACAGAGGAAAGGGCGGATGTTGGCAATGTAACAGTAGAAGTGGCAACATGTTTTAGCCTGAGCGTGAGACTGAAGGAGAAGAAAAGGGAGTCAATTTCTGTGCTACAAATTATTTTAGCATGGTGTACATTAATAACAGTAGTAATAAGTATTATTATATTTATAAGGCTCCACCATATTCTATTGTCCAAAAGAGATACAATTACAATATACCAAAATATTACATTAACACAGACTGGTATTATACACAGAGAAGTTAGGGCGCTGAAGAGCTTACCCTCTAAAAGGCGGAAGGTGGTGGATGCAGGGTGAGGGTTCTGTGACTGTTCAGTGTATGTTTAATAGTGGGGGGCACAGGAGGAGGGGTGAGGTCAGGCTTCTTTTTTAGGGACCCTTTAGGCAAGTTTCTCTCTCAGCAAAGAGCAGAGAGGGTTCATTAGCCAATTCTGCTAAAATAATGCAAACAAACAGCACCTGAATTTCATTACCACCCCACAAAGAGCTTTAAAATAGGGTTGGTATATCAGTGATACGCTAGAAAGTCGCAGAGACGGTGAAACTGGGGGGATTTTGGACGTTTGCAGCTGGTGAAAAAGATTTAAACCTCTTCATACAAGCCAACAGCTAATATCTGACTTGGAAATCACCATAACACCGACTCTCGTGAAAATGGTGCTACAAATGTTGGTGAATATTGGTGCAAGTATTGTCGAATATTTGTAAAGAAACAAAGGGTGCTAGATTACCACTTATATAGACACCCCCCACCCCCCACACAAGTCAGGTTTTCAGGATATCCCTGCTTCAGTACAGGGGGCTCAATCAGTGGCTCAGTCTTTGACTAAGGCAAAAATAAAAACACACCTTAACAGATAAAAGTTTTAAAAAAAAATGGATGCTCTCTTGGGCCCTTATTCACTAAATGGTGCTGTGCTTTAGCACGCCCTAACACCCATTCAAATCACTGGGAGATAAGCTCAGCACGTTTCAGTGAACAGGGGCTTCTGTACTTCCTGCGAAAAACACACAAAAAAAGAATCCAGAAATCACATAAACACAAGGTTTCACACCAAATGTAACAAATCAAAACAAAGATTAACTCCCATGAAGAGCAAAATACTCCAATATATATAAAATATGCAAAGAGAAATGTCTTCCTATTGCAGTCAATTGATGGCCATTTCCAACGTCCCCGGCATGTTCCATAAATCTCTCTGTTTTCCCGCAGAGGTGGAAAGGATCATATCAATGGGAACACCGTCTCTCCTCCGGCACCTCACTCTGCCCTCCCAAATTGCTTTTTCTGTTTACTGTTTCCTCACTCCTTGGTGAACGTCTCTGTTCTCTCCATCCCCACTGCCCACATACTTATTTATACACCTCTCTCCCAACAACTTCTTTACCCATCAATAAAAAACACCCACACAAATCCTCTACTCACACCCTCTATCTACTCCTTCCTGCTGCTGGGGATCTCCCCTAAGCCTGAATGAAGCCAGACATACACACCTGCTCTCGCCCACTCCTCCCTGTCATCTCTTCCCCTGAAAATGATGTTAACCTTCTGATTTAATACTGACTAACCTTAAAACTCGCCCCACAAATCAAGCATCCCAATAACCTGCACTTATGCTACTGTCCCATAGTCACTGTCACTCCTACCACCCACTGTGACCAAGCACTGCCACCTACAGCACTTATTCCCTCACCTGCTGTCCCTGTAAGTTTCCCATCAACATCTTAGAGTGTAAGCTCTTCCGGGCAGGGATTTCCTTTCCTATTGTCTGATTTTGCTGCACTTATCGAATTATTATAATTCCCTGTACTGTATTCTTTGTGCAGCGCTGAGCTCACTTTTGGCGCTATACAAATAAAGACATACAATACAATACCCACCATACAGCTGGTATAATGCTGTATATAATATTCTCCTCAGAATCCCTAAATAAATGTCATATCCCAAACACGGATGTCACACATTTACACATTCCCAATCTCTTGCTGCGTTTGCTGCGTGTGACATTCTCTGGACAATACGCGGTACGGCTGATACATGTGCCAGTGTGCTCACTGCTTATCCAGCTGCGGCATGTGCCAATGTGTCACACACAGGTTCTATCGTAAACCATCTACTTCCGTCTGCACAGTGTTCCTCGTTCCCTGCTGCACGTCTGGCTGCTTCCCCATGATGAGAAGGGACATCACTGCGCCAGCTTCTCAATATTGTTCCACGGGGGTTATCCACTAAAGCAGGGGTGGCCAACTCCAGTCTTCAAGGGCCACCGACAAGTCTGGTTCTAAAGATATCCCTGCTTCAGCACAGGTGGCCCAATCAGTGGCTCAGTCATTATGAATGAGCCACCTGCGTTGAAGCAGGGATTTCCTTAAACCTGACCTGTTGGTGGCTGGGGTTGGCCGCCCCTGCTCTTAAGCTCCAAAATTAGGGGGGAGAAACCCAGCGTCAGATGTATCAAAGGGAAAAACTATTCTCAGCGGGATTCCTTCTCTTTGACCGATCTGGTGCTATTGTTGCACTGCTTTTGCTCCAGTTGTGCAGCCCGGGAGACCCCAGCGACCCTTTTGGTGCTATAACTCCGAGGTGCCGGATACGCTGCTTTTCTTGGCCGCGGCGCTCCCGGAACTTTGGATTGATCCCTGTAGGGGATTCAGTTCAACAAGCTGGGTCCTGTCCTGTTTGAGGTGTGGCTGTCCCGGAACGGCCTGGGGGGGTGAGGGGAAGGGGGCCCCACTTCTGTAGTTTGTTGGTAAACAAGCAAAGACGCGCGTGTAACCCTTTCAGTGCTAGAAAGTACAATGAGAATGTTCATGATTATGGTGCAAAGATTGTGACCTGCTGTGCAAACACCAGAGGACAAAATGCGCCGTGCACCGCAGCGCAAAGTCTGCACCGCAAAGTCTGCACCGCAGCGCAAAGTCTGCACCGCAAAGTCTGCACCGCAGCACAAAGTCTGCACCGCAAAGTCTGCACCGCAGCGCAAAGTCTGCACCTCAGCGCAAAGTCTGCACCGCAAAGTCTGCACCGCAGCGCAAAGTCTGCACCGCAAAGTCTGCACCGCAGCGCAAAGTCTGCACCGCAGCGCAAAGTCTGCACTGCGCAAGTTTTATAGGTGCACTGCTGCGTAAAGTCTGCACTGCGCAGGTTTTATAGGTGCACTGCCATGTAAAGTCTGCACTGCGCAGGTTTTATAGGTGCACTGCCGTGTAAAGTCTGCACTGCGCAGGTTTTATAGGTGCACTGCCACGTAAAGTCTGCACCGCGCAGGTTTTATAGGTGCACTGACGCGTAAAGTCTGCACCGCGCAGGTTTTATAGGTGCACTCCCGTGTAAAGTCTGCACGCGCAGGTTTTATAGGTGCACTGCCACGTAAAGTCTGCACTGCGCAGGTTTTATAGGTGCACTGCCGCGCAAAGTCTGCACCGCGCAGGTTTTATAGGTGCACTGCCGCGTAAAATCTGCACCGCGCAGGTTTTATAGGTGCACTGCCGCGTAAAATCTGCACTGCGCAGGTTTTATAGGTGCACTGCCGTGTAAAGTCTGCACCGCGCAGGTTTTATAGGTGCACTGCCGCGTAAAATCTGCACTGCGCAGGTTTTATAGGTGCACTGCCGTGTAAAGTCTGCACCGCGCAGGTTTTATAGGTGCACTGCCGCGCAAAGTCTGCACCGCGCAGGTTTTATAGGTGCACTGCCGTGCAAAGTCTGCACCGCGCAGGTTTTATAGGTGCACTGCCGCGTAAAATCTGCACCGCGCAGGTTTTATAGGTGCACTGCCGTGTAAAGTCTGCACTGCACAGGTTTTATAGGTGCACTGCCGCGCAAAGTCTGCACCGCGCAGGTTTTATAGGTGCACTGCCGTGTAAAGTCTGCACCGCGCAGGTTTTATAGGTGCACTGCCGCGCAAAGTCTGCACCGCGCAGGTTTTATAGGTGCACTGCTGTGTAAAGTCTGCACCGCGCAGGTTTTATAGGTGCACTGCCGCGTAAAGTCTGCACCGCGCAGGTTTTATAGGTGCACTGCCGCGTAAAGTCTGCACCGCGCAGGTTTTATAGGTGCACTGCCGCGTAAAGTCTGCACCGCGCAGGTTTTATAGGTGCACTGCCGTGTAAAGTCTGCACTGCGCAGGTTTTATAGGTGCACTGCCGCGTAAAGTCTGCACTGCGCAGGTTTTATAGGTGCACTGCCGTGTAAAGTCTGCAATGCGCAGGTTTTATAGGTGCACTGCCGTGTAAAGTCTGCACTGCGCAGGTTTTATAGGTGCACTGCCGCGTAAAGTCTGCACTGCGCAGGTTTTATAGGTGCACTGCCGTGTAAAGTCTGCACTGCGCAGGTTTTATAGGTGCACTGCCGTGTAAAGTCTGCACTGCGCAGGTTTTATAGGTGCACTTCCGCGTAAAGTCTGCACTGCGCAGGTTTTATAGGTGCACTGCCGTGTAAAGTCTGCACTGCGCAGGTTTTATAGGTGCACTGCCGTGTAAAGTCTGCAATGCGCAGGTTTTATAGGTGCACTTCCGCGTAAAGTCTGCACCGCGCAGGTTTTATAGGTGCACTGCCGCGTAAAGTCTGCACCGCGCAGGTTTTATAGGTGCACTGCCGCGTAAAGTCTGCACCGCGCAGGTTTTATAGGTGCACTCCCGCGTAAAGTCTGCACTGCGCAGGTTTTATAGGTGCACTGCCGTGTAAAGTCTGCGCTGCGCAGGTTTTATAGCTGCACTGCCGCGTAAAGTCTGCACTGCGCAGGTTTTATAGGTGCACTGCCGTGTAAAGTCTGCGCTGCGCAGGTTTTATAGGTGCACTGCCGTGTAAAGTCTGCACCACGCAGGTTTTATAGGTGCACTGCCGTGTAAAGTCTGCACCGCGCAGGTTTTATAGGTGCACTGCTGTGTAAAGTCAGCACTGCGCAGGTTTTATAGGTGCACTGCCGCGTAAAGTCTGCACTGCGCAGGTTTTATAGGTGCACTGCCGCGTAAAGTCTGCACCGCGCAGGTTTTATAGGTGCACTGCCGCGTAAAGTCTGCACTGCGCAGGTTTTATAGGTGCACTGCCGCGTAAAGTCTGCACAGCGCAGGTTTTATAGGTGCACTGCCGCGTAAAGTCTGCACCGCGCAGGTTTTATAGGTGCACTGCCGTGTAAAGTCTGCACCGCGCAGGTTTTATAGGTGCACTGCCGTGTAAAGTCTGCACTGCGCAGGTTTTATAGATGCACTGCCGCGTAAAGTCTGCACTGCGCAGGTTTTATAGGTGCACTGCCGTGTAAAGTCTGCACCGCGCAGGTTTTATAGGTGCACTGCCGCGTAAAGTCTGCACCGCGCAGGTTTTATAGGTGCACTGCCGCGTAAAGTCTGCACCGCGCAGGTTTTATAGGTGCACTGCCGCGTAAAGTCTGCACCGCGCAGGTTTTATAGGTGCACTGCCGTGTAAAGTCTGCACAGCGCAGGTTTTATAGGTGCACTGCCGCGTAAAGTCTGCACCGCGCAGGTTTTATAGGTGCACTGCCGTGCAAAGTCTGCACCGCGCAGGTTTTATAGGTGCACTGCCGTGCAAAGTCTGCACTGCGCAGGTTTTATAGGTGCACTGCCGCGTAAAGTCTGCACTGCGCAGGTTTTATAGGTGCACTGCCGTGTAAAGTCTGCACTGCGCAGGTTTTATAGGTGCACTGCCGCGTAAAGTCTGCACTGCGCAGGTTTTATAGGTGCACTGCCGCGTAAAGTCTGCACTGCGCAGGTTTTATAGGTGCACTGCCGCGTAAAGTCTGCACCGCGCAGGTTTTATAGGTGCACTGCCGCGCAAAGTCCGCACTGCGCAGGTTTTATAGGTGCACTGCCGTGTAAAGTCTGCACTGCGCAGGTTTTATAGGTGCACTGCCGCGTAAAGTCTGCACTGCGCAGGTTTTATAGGTGCACTGCCGCGTAAAGTCTGCACTGCGCAGGGTTTATAAGGTGCACTGCCGTGTAAAGTCTGCACCGCGCAGGTTTTATAGGTGCACTGCCGCATAAAGTCTGCACTGCGCAGGTTTTATAGGTGCACTGCCGCGCAAAGTCTGCACTGCGCAGGTTTTATAGGTACACTGCCGCGTAAAGTCTGCACCGCGCAGGTTTTATAGATGCACTGCCGCGTAAAGTCTGCACTGCGCAGGTTTTATAGGTGCACTGCCGTGTAAAGTCTGCACTGCGCAGGTTTTATAGGTGCACTGCCGCGTAAAGTCTGCACCGCGCAGGTTTTATATATGCACTGCCGCGTAAAGTCTGCACTGCGCAGGTTTTATAGGTGCACTGCCGCGTAAAGTCTGCACTGCGCAGGTTTTATAGGTACACTGCCGCGTAAAGTCTGCACCGCGCAGGTTTTATAGGTGCACTGCCGCGCATAGTCTGCACCGCGCAGGTTTTATAGGTACACTGCCGCGTAATGTCTGCACCGCGCAGGTTTTATAGGTACACTGCCGCGTAAAGTCTGCACCGCGCAGGGTTTATAAGGTGCACTGCCGTGTAAAGTCTGCACTGCGCAGGTTTTATAGGTGCACTGCCGTGTAAAGTCTGCACCGCGCAGGGTTTATAAGGTGCACTGCCGCGTAAAGTCTGCACTGCGCAGGTTTTATAGGTGCACTACCGTGTAAAGTCTGCACCGCGCAGGTTTTATAGGTGCACTGCCGTGTAAAGTCTGCACTGCGCAGGTTTTATAGATGCACTGCCGTGTAAAGTCTGCACCGCGCAGGTTTTTTAGATGCACTACCGTGTAAAGTCTGCACCGCGCAGGTTTTATAGGTGCACTGCCGCGCAAAGTCTGCACTGCACAGGTTTTATAGATGCACTGCCGTGTAAAGTCTGCACCGCGCAGGTTTTATAGGTGCACTGCCGCGTAAAGTCTGCACCGCGCAGGTTTTATAGATGCACTGCCGTGTAAAGTCTGCACCGCGCAGGTTTTATAGGTGCACTGCCGTGTAAAGTCTGCACCGCGCAGGTTTTATAGGTGCACTGCCGCGCAAAGTCTGCACTGCGCAGGTTTTATAGGTGCACTGCCGTGTAAAGTCTGCACTGCGCAGGTTTTATAGGTGCACTGCCGCGTAAAGTCTGCACTGCGCAGGTTTTATAGGTGCACTGCCGCGTAAAGTCTGCACTGAGCAGGGTTTATAAGGTGCACTGCCGCGTAAAGTCTGCACCGCACAGGTTTTATAGGTGCACTGCCGTGTAAAGTCTGCACCGCGCAGGTTTTATAGGTGCACTGCCGCATAAAGTCTGCACTGCGCAGGTTTTATAGGTGCACTGCCGCGCAAAGTCTGCACCGCGCAGGTTTTATAGGTACACTGCCGCGTAAAGTCTGCACCGCGCAGGTTTTATAGATGCACTGCCGCGTAAAGTCTGCACTGCGCAGGTTTTATAGGTACACTGCCGCGTAAAGTCTGCACTGCGCAGGTTTTATAGGTGCACTGCCGCGTAAAGTCTGCACCGCGCAGGTTTTATAGGTGCACTGCCGCGCATAGTCTGCACCGCGCAGGTTTTATAGGTACACTGCCGCGTAAAGTCTGCACCGCGCAGGTTTTATAGGTACACTGCCGCGTAAAGTCTGCACCGCGCAGGGTTTATAAGGTGCACTGCCGTGTAAAGTCTGCACTGCGCAGGTTTTATAGGTGCACTGCCGTGTAAAGTCTGCACCGCGCAGGTTTTATAAGGTGCACTGCCGTGTAAAGTCTGCACTGCGCAGGTTTTATAGGTGCACTGCCGCGTAAAGTCTGCACCGCGCAGGGTTTATAAGGTGCACTGCCGTGTAAAGTCTGCACTGCGCAGGTTTTATAGGTGCACTGCCGCGCAAAGTCTGCACCGCGCAGGTTTTATAGGTGCACTGCCGTGTAAAGTCTGCACCGCGCAGGTTTTATAGGTGCACTGCCGCCTAAAGTCTGCACTGCGCAGGTTTTATAGGTGCACTGCCGCGTAAAGTCTGCACTGCGCAGGTTTTATAGGTGCACTGCCGTGTAAAGTCTGCACCGCGCAGGTTTTATAGGTGCACTGCCGTGTAAAGTCTGCACCGCGCAGGTTTTATAGATGCACTGCCGTGTAAAGTCTGCACCGCGCAGGTTTTATAGATGCACTGCCGTGTAAAGTCTGCACCGCGCAGGTTTTATAGGTGCACTGCCGCGCAAAGTCTGCACTGCGCAGGTTTTATAGGTGCACTGCCGCGCAAAGTCTGCACTGCGCAGGTTTTATAGGTGCACTGCCGCGCAAAGTCTGCACTGCACAGGTTTTATAGGTGCACTGCCGCGCAAAGTCTGCACTGCGCAGGTTTTATAGGTGCACTGCCGCGCAAAGTCTGCACTGCGCAGGTTTTATAGGTGCATTGCCGCGTAAAGTCTGCACTGCGCAGGTTTTATAGGTGCACTGCCGCGTAAAGTCTGCACTGCGCAGGGTTTATAAGGTGCACTGCCGTGTAAAGTCTGCACCGCGCAGGTTTTATAGGTGCACTGCCGCATAAAGTCTGCACTGCGCAGGTTTTATAGGTGCACTGCCGCGCAAAGTCTGCACCGCGCAGGTTTTATAGGTACACTGCCGCGTAAAGTCTGCACTGCGCAGGTTTTATAGGTGCACTGCCGTGTAAAGTCTGCACTGCGCAGGTTTTATAGGTGCACTGCCGCGTAAAGTCTGCACTGCGCAGGTTTTATAGGTGCACTGCCGCGTAAAGTCTGCACCGCGCAGGGTTTATAAGGTGCACTGCCGTGTAAAGTCTGCACCGCGCAGGGTTTATAAGGTGCACTGCCGTGTAAAGTCTGCACTGCGCAGGTTTTATAGGTGCACTGCCGCCTAAAGTCTGCACTGTGCAGGTTTTATAGGTGCACTGCCGCCTAAAGTCTGCACTGCGCAGGTTTTATAGGTGCACTGCCGCGTAAAGTCTGCACCGCGCAGGTTTTATAGGTACACTGCCGCGTAAAGTCTGCACCGCGCAGGGTTTATAAGGTGCACTGCCGTGTAAAGTCTGCACTGCGCAGGTTTTATAGGTACACTGCCGCGTAAAGTCTGCACCGCGCAGGGTTTATAAGGTGCACTGCCGCATAAAGTCTGCACTGCGCAGGTTTTATAGGTGCACTGCCGTGTAAAGTCTGCACCGCGCAGGTTTTATAGGTGCACTGCCGCGCATAGTCTGCACCGCGCAGGTTTTATAGGTACACTGCCGCGTAAAGTCTGCACCGCGCAGGTTTTATAGGTACACTGCCGCGTAAAGTCTGCACCGCGCAGGGTTTATAAGGTGCACTGCCGTGTAAAGTCTGCACTGCGCAGGTTTTATAGGTGCACTGCCGTGTAAAGTCTGCACCGCGCAGGGTTTATAAGGTGCACTGCCGTGTAAAGTCTGCACTGCGCAGGTTTTATAGGTGCACTGCCGCGTAAAGTCTGCACCGCGCAGGGTTTATAAGGTGCACTGCCGTGTAAAGTCTGCACTGCGCAGGTTTTATAGGTGCACTGCCGCGCAAAGTCTGCACCGCGCAGGTTTTATAGGTGCACTGCCGCCTAAAGTCTGCACTGCGCAGGTTTTATAGGTGCACTGCCGTGTAAAGTCTGCACTGCGCAGGTTTTATAGGTGCACTGCCGCGCAAAGTCTGCACCGCACAGGTTTTATAGGTGCACTGCCGCGCAAAGTCTGCACCGCGCAGGTTTTATAGGTGCACTGCCGCCTAAAGTCTGCACTGCGCAGGTTTTATAGGTGCACTGCCGCGTAAAGTCTGCACTGCGCAGGTTTTATAGGTGCACTGCCGTGTAAAGTCTGCACCGCGCAGGTTTTATAGGTGCACTGCCGCGCAAAGTCTGCACTGCGCAGGTTTTATAGGTGCACTGCCGCGCAAAGTCTGCACTGCGCAGGTTTTATAGGTGCACTGCCGCGTAAAGTCTGCACTGCGCAGGTTTTATAGGTGCACTGCCGCGTAAAGTCTGCACTGCGCAGGTTTTATAAGGTGCACTGCCGTGTAAAGTCTGCACCGCGCAGGTTTTATAGGTGCACTGCCGCATAAAGTCTGCACCGCGCAGGTTTTATAGGTACACTGCCGCGTAAAGTCTGCACCGCGCAGGGTTTATAAGGTGCACTGCCGTGTAAAGTCTGCACTGCGCAGGTTTTATAGGTGCACTGCCGTGCAAAGTCTGCACCGCGCAGGTTTTATAGGTGCACTGCCGCCTAAAGTCTGCACTGCGCAGGTTTTATAGGTGCACTGCCGTGTAAAGTCTGCACTGCGCAGGTTTTATAGGTGCACTGCCGCGCAAAGTCTGCACCGCGCAGGTTTTATAGGTGCACTGCCGCGCAAAGTCTGCACCGCGCAGGTTTTATAGGTGCACTGCCGCCTAAAGTCTGCACTGCGCAGGTTTTATAGGTGCACTGCCGCGTAAAGTCTGCACTGCGCAGGTTTTATAGGTGCACTGCCGTGTAAAGTCTGCACCGCGCAGGTTTTATAGGTGCACTGCCGTGTAAAGTCTGCACCGCGCAGGTTTTATAGATGCACTGCCGTGTAAAGTCTGCACCGCGCAGGTTTTATAGATGCACTGCCGTGTAAAGTCTGCACCGCGCAGGTTTTATAGGTGCACTGCCGCGCAAAGTCTGCACTGCGCAGGTTTTATAGGTGCACTGCCGCGCAAAGTCTGCACTGCACAGGTTTTATAGGTGCACTGCCGCGCAAAGTCTGCACTGCGCAGGTTTTATAGGTGCACTGCCGCGCAAAGTCTGCACTGCGCAGGTTTTATAGGTGCACTGCCGCGTAAAGTCTGCACTGCGCAGGTTTTATAGGTGCACTGCCGCGTAAAGTCTGCACTGCGCAGGTTTTATAAGGTGCACTGCCGTGTAAAGTCTGCACCGCGCAGGTTTTATAGGTGCACTGCCGCATAAAGTCTGCACTGCGCAGGTTTTATAGGTGCAGTGCCGCGCAAAGTCTGCACCGCGCAGGTTTTATAGGTACACTGCCGCGTAAAGTCTGCACTGCGCAGGTTTTATAGGTGCACTGCCATGTAAAGTCTGCACTGCGCAGGTTTTATAGGTGCACTGCCGCGTAAAGTCTGCACTGCGCAGGTTTTATAGGTGCACTGCCGCGCAAAGTCTGCACCGCGCAGGTTTTATAGGTGCACTGCCGCGTAAAGTCTGCACCGCGCAGGGTTTATAAGGTGCACTGCCGTGTAAAGTCTGCACTGCGCAGGTTTTATAGGTGCACTGCCGCCTAAAGTCTGCACTGCGCAGGTTTTATAGGTGCACTGCCGCCTAAAGTCTGCACTGCGCAGGTTTTATAGGTGCACTGCCGCGTAAAGTCTGCACCGCGCAGGTTTTATAGGTACACTGCCGCGTAAAGTCTGCACCGCGCAGGGTTTATAAGGTGCACTGCCGTGTAAAGTCTGCACTGCGCAGGTTTTATAGGTGCACTGCCGCGTAAAGTCTGCACCGCGCAGGGTTTATAAGGTGCACTGCCGTGTAAAGTCTGCACTGCGCAGGTTTTATAGGTACACTGCCGCGTAAAGTCTGCACCGCGCAGGGTTTATAAGGTGCACTGCCGTGTAAAGTCTGCACTGCGCAGGTTTTATAGGTGCACTGCCGCGCAAAGTCTGCACCGCGCAGGTTTTATAGGTGCACTGCCGCCTAAAGTCTGCACTGCGCAGGTTTTATAGGTGCACTGCCGCGTAAAGTCTGCACTGCGCAGGTTTTATAGGTGCATTGCCGCCTAAAGTCTGCACTGCGCAGGTTTTATAGGTGCACTGCCATGTAAAGTCTGCACCACGCAGGTTTTATAGGTGCACTGCCGCGTAAAGTCTGCACTGCGCAGGTTTTATAGGTGCCGATGCCTTTGAACGCTCACACGGGATAAACAGCTCATTTCCTTGTACTGCAGATTAAAACGGAAGACTTCAGTGAGACGCTACAGCCCGGGGTGCCGCCGCGGCCATGTCACCTATCACAAGCACCCATGATGGGTGGGGGGCAGATGAGTGGGGTAAGTAACACATTTTCCAATGGTCGCTGGGATAAGATCCAATCCCCTCTTAAAGTAAAATGTTTGCTTATTACGTGCAAATGATCCTGCTCCTATTTTATTTGGCTTATGATACACTTATCTGGTAATTAATGTGCTGCCCCTTTATCTCTTTGGCGGATGATGGCAGCATAATTAAAATAAAAAAAACACCAGCAGGAAAAAAGTCCGGATCAACGGTTTGCCTGCCTATACAGCCTTTTGCAAACAGTCTTATTACCAAAAAGAGAGACTGTAAAAGCTTTCCAAAAGTATTTTGTTACGATGGAGACAGCGAAAGTTACAAAATGATTTCAAAATAGTTGCCTGACTTGTGAAAATGGTGTCAGAAATCTAGGGGCCCGGTCTACTAACCGGAGCTAAGCCGTAGCAGCCCTCAGCACCCATTTATATGAATGGGAGTAAAGGTGGGCTAATGCATAGCACCGTTTTGTGGATCAGGGCCTAAATGAGGTAACAAGGCTGCAGGGACTCCCAAGGTGTGCTGTTAGGTGGGGGGGGGGGAGATTCCCAAGGTGTGCTGGTTAGGGGGGGACGGGGAATCCCAAGGTGTGCTGGTTAGGGGGTGGGGAGATTCCCAAGGTGTGCTGGTTAGGGGGGACGGACTCCCAAGGTGTGCTGGTTGGGGGGGGGGGTGAGTTGGACGGTGATATTTTAGGAAATTTTCAATGGTGGCCATATTAAATCTGCCCAGGCAATGCTCTTCGTTGTTACTAGTCAGGACTCTCTATATACCGCTCATGTGAGTGGAGCTGAAATCTCCCAAGCAAGAGGAAAGTGGCTGCCCCAGTGGCATCGTGGTCAGGGGGTGTAACTCTCGTATAACGCCGTCTTCATTCATTTTCTAATGAGTATTGTACGGATACTACAAATCTCACTGTTACATTGTAATAAACACGTGGATGGGAGTATTACAGTGAGAATAAACACGTGGATGGGAGTATTACAATGTAACAGTGAGAATAAACACGTGGATGGGAGTATTACAATGTAACAGTGAGAATAAACACGTGGATGGGAGTATTACAGTGTAACAGTGAGAATAGACACGTGGGTGGGAGTATTACAATGTAACAGTGAGAATAAACACGTGGGTGGGAGTATTACAATGTAACAGTGAGAATAGACACATGGGTGGGAGTATTACAATGTAACAGTGAGAATAGACACGTGGATGGGAGTATTACAATGTAACAGTGAGAATAAACACGTGGATGGGAGTATTACAATGTAACAGTGAGAATAAACACGTGGATGGGAGTATTACTGTACACTGTAACAGTGAGAATAAACACGTGGATGGGAGTATTACACTGTAACAGTGAGAATAAACACGTGGGTGGGAGTATTACAGTGTAGCAGTGAGAATAAACACGTGGGTGGGAGTATTACAGTGTAGCAGTGAGAATAAACACGTGGATGGGAGTATTACAATGTAACAGTGAGAATAAACACGTGGGTGGGAGTATTACAGTGTAACAGTGAGAATAAACACGTGGATGGGAGTATTACAGTGTAACAGTGAGAATAGACACGTGGGTGGGAGTATTACAATGTAACAGTGAGAATAAACACGTGGATGGGAGTATTACAATGTAACAGTGAGAATAAACACGTGGATGGGAGTATTACAGTGTAACAGTGAGAATAGACACATGGGTGGGAGTATTACAATGTAACAGTGAGAATAGACACGTGGGTGGGAGTAATACAATGTAACAGTGAGAATAAACACGTGGATGGGAGTATTACAATGTAACAGTGAGAATAGACACATGGGTGGGAGTATTACAATGTAACAGTGAGAATAGACACGTGGATGGGAGTATTACAGTGTAACAGTGAGAATAAACACGTGGATGGGAGTATTACAGTGTAACAATGTGAGCAATGTTAATAATGAAAACCGTGACCCATTGAAGAACAGAATAAATATATATACTTCTACCTGGATGTAAATCCTACAGTTGATGACACTGTATTTGCAGCTCTCGTCGTCGTGTTTCCCACAGGACATGACGTCTTTGCATCCTCTCCAGCAACTCGTACTGGTTCCCAGTCACCTGCAGTCAGCCTCCCAGTTCCTTCTCTCACAAACCCAGCCGGGGCAACAAGGTAATACCCCAAACCTGACAAGTGAAAAACAAAAATTGTGAGGCGCTACTTAAGAAGGTGAAATATATAAATAAATAAAAATAATATGTGATAAATCACAAGAGTGCTCAATTATAATAAAAAAATGGCAAACTTTGCTGCTCAACCCTCTTGGGAGAAGATCCAGTTTCTCCTATCTTGAATGGTAAAGAGAAGCTTGTGGGGAGCGCAGGTGTCACCATATATATGTAAGGAAAAAAATATAAAATAGTGTGGTATGTCTATGCTGTGTTTGTTTAGACATACCACACTATTTTATAATTTTTTCCTTACATAAATATGGTGACACCTGCGCTCCCCACAAGCTTCTCAATACCCCAAACCTGGGGGTACAGCATGTCTCTTACTGTCTCACCCGGGAGCGTGTCTCTCGCTGTCTCACCCGGGAGCGTGTCTCTTACTGTCTCACCCGGGAGCGTGTCTCTCGCTGTCTCACCCCGGAGCGTGTCTCTTACTGTCTCACCCGGGAGCGTGTCTCTCGCTGTCTCACCCGGGAGCGTGTCTCTCGCTGTCTCACCCGGGAGCGTGTCTCTCGCTGTCTCACCCGGGAGCGTGTCTCTCGCTGTCTCACCCGGGAGCGTGTCTCTCGCTGTCTCACCCGGGAGCGTGTCTCTCACTGTCTCACCCGGGAGCGTGTCTCTCACTGTCTCACCCGGGAGCGTGTCTCTCACTGTCTCACCCCGGAGCGTGTCTCTCACTGTCTCACCCGGGAGCGTGTCTCTCACTGTCTCACCCGGGAGCGTGTCTCTCACTGTCTCACCCGGGAGCGTGTCTCTCACTGTCTCACCCGGGAGCGTGTCTCTCACTGTCTCACCCGGGAGCGTGTCTCTCACTGTCTCACCCACTGTCTCACCCGGGAGCGTGTCTCTCACTGTCTCACCTGGGAGCGTGTCTCTCACTGTCTCACCTGGGAGCGTGTCTCTCACTGTCTCACCCGGGAGCGTGTCTCTCACTGTCTCACCCGGGAGCATGTCTCTCACTGTCTCACCTGGGAGCGTGTCTCTCACTGTCTCACCTGGGAGCGTGTCTCTCACTGTCTCACCCGGGAGCATGTCTCTCACTGTCTCACCTGGGAGCGTGTCTCTCACTGTCTCACCTGGGAGCGTGTCTCTCACTGTCTCACCCAGGGCTGGCCAACTCCAATCCTCAAGGGCCACCAAACAGGTCAGGTTTTCAGGATATCCCTGCTTCAGCAAAGGTGGCTCAATCGAAGACTGCACCACCTGTGCTGAAGGACACTTGGGACAAGTACCCCGTGGCATTAGGGTTGGAGTAACTAATTGGGAAATGGGGGTTCATCAGAAAACAGCATGAGCTGTATATGGGAAGCTGGGGCTAGCAGCTGTACAGTATAGGGGAATCTGGGACTAGCAGCTGTATAGGGGAAGCTGGGGCTAGCAGCTGTATAGGGAAATCTGGGGCTAGCAGCTGTATAGGGGAATCTGGGGCTAGCAGCTGTATAGGGGAAGCTGGGCCTAGCAGCTGTATAGGGGAAGCTGGGCCTAGCAGCTGTATAGGGGATGCTGGGGCTAGCAGCTGTATAGGGGATGCTGGGGCTAGCAGCTGTATAGGGGATGCTGGGCCTAGCAGATGTATAGGGGAATCTGGGGCTAGCAGCTGTAATGTGTCCCTGGTACAATGTATTATGGTTAAGTAATGCCACACACGTGGCTGCACTGCCACCTTGTGGCTGGATGATGTATGTATTAGACAATACTGTACAATAAACAGAACAAAAAGCAGAAGTGATAACTTTAACAGCAAACTAGTGGTTAAAAAGAGGGCAAAATTTTAGGGCCACTAAGGTCCCTTCTTCAGGCAAAAGTTACATTCTTTGCAGTCTCTGATATCTTTTTTATATTGCTGTTCCCATACACGAGTTTTCCAGCCCACACATGGAGTGGTCTTGGTTGGGTGGTCTTGGGTGGAGTGGTCTTGGGGTAATAGCGCTGCCGTTGAAGCGGTTGTTGACCCAGCTTCGAATTCTTGTACAAGTCACTTTCTCTCCCAGGGCCATGGCACAGAATACATCGGGTTTATGCTCTGCAGGGTGAGGACAGGTGCCAGGAAAACAGATCTGTGCACAGTGCTGTGATATGACCAACGGCACATATATTCTTCTTACATCTTGAAAGCTCGTGCATAAAAACATGTGTAACGTTGGTCAATTGTCTCCATCCGTGAGATGACTTGATAGTTGAGGTTGAGATTTTTCCAGGTATGACCAGTAACACTGGTGATCATGGAGGACACAATTGGTGTGTTGGTTAGTAATGCTTTCTCATTTCTTTAGGTCTTCTGCAATCCAATCTCCTCTCGCTCCCTCAGCAACAGGGGGGTCTCCTTCAGCCACAGGCTGGGATGGGACTGGCTTCTCAGGTAAATGGGTCTCCTGGAAGTATTAATACTCCCTGTTGTGCATGTGCTGGGGGAATCTGGTAACAGCTTGTCACGTGTGTACAATATTAATATGTTGAGTCCAGTATGAGATATCTTTGTTGCTCTGTGTTTATTGCGTGGGTAAGTGGGTCACGGTGAACCCACAGCTCCCTTGTGCTCTTCACACAGGCAGTAGGACGCCCTGGTCTTCCGGGGTCATCTCTAGAGCCACATCTGGAGATGGCACAACATCTGCATGTCCCAAAACTTCTGTCCGTGGCCCAAGATGAACCCAGTGACCTAGAGGAACTGGAGAAGTTTGCCAAGACGTTCAAGCAGAGAAGGATCAAGCTGGGGTTCACACAGGTGAGAGGCAGGGAGGAGTTGGGTGGTACCACACTCCAAGCTTAAGCTACACCTGCAGGGTACACCAGCTGGGGTCAGTAGGGATAATGACACACAATGTCTTTCAAACGACATATACTTGGGTTGAAATTCTCCAATGGCCATCAATTAAATATCAGCACAAAACACATGCACTCCGAGGTTTTGAAGAGCAAGCTTTTCTCCGGGGCTTTACGTTAATAGTTAAAGCAGAAATGTGGCAAAGTGTCCACACATCTACCAGCAAGTAGAGACAGGGAATCCATCTAAAGCCGTTGCCCGGATTTTCACTGGGGTTACCCACAAAATCCGTTTCACGGTGTAAAATTCGCAAATGGATTTGGGGCGGATTCATCAAAATCTGCCATTGGATATAACCCATGGACGGATTTGTAGAATTCAATACGCGGTTTCAGCGCTGGCAGATTCTCCAAATCCATCCACGGGTTGCAGAGTGTATTGGTAATTGTAAGAGATGTGGGCAGAGGTTCATATAATGGAGACCGATTAGGGTGAAATTAGGTGGAGTCTGGTTAATTGCCTGCTGCACTTCACAAGATCCCTTCTGGATTTTAGAGATGGTTTCTTCAACAGGGATAAGTCCCTGTTACAGTAATAATAATAAAAACATTTGCAAAACGCAAATCGCCCTTTTTGACATTGATCCGCTGAAATCCGCGGACCAAAGGAATCGGCCGATCCAAATCCGGCCCCAAAAATTCGACCATCTCTACCGGCAGCAAGATGCCTTCCAGGTTCTTTGGAAATACGGCGGTCGTTGGAAGGCATCTTGTGTTGGCAGAAGACACGGTCCGGAATTAGCGCGTGTCTATACAGATCGTCTCATTAACCTTCCTTCTGTGACTATCAGGGTGACGTCGGACTGGCCATGGGGAAGCTCTACGGGAACGATTTCAGCCAGACGACCATATCTCGGTTTGAAGCCCTTAACCTGAGCTTCAAAAACATGTGCAAGCTGAAACCCCTGCTGGAGAAGTGGCTCAGTGACGCAGGTACACGTGGCAGGGGTGTGGGGATAACCTGAGGGGCAGGGTCGGGAAGGTGGAAGTGGACGGCTCCTGCTGGGGCTCTACGCTTGCACCTTTCTCTGTTGATGCCACTGAGAAACCTTAACCTCGGCCTTAAGCGACGGCGTCACATGTCAGAAACGTGCATGTTTAGCGCAGCCCACGTAGTGCCGAGTGGGACATTGGGTCTCGCTTGTTTCGCCGCGAACAAATGACCGCCGGCGGTCGGCCGCAGAGGGACACTTCGGCGCAGCCAACCCGCCTCCGGAGCACCCGCCGCCAGCCGCTTCTAAAGTAAGTTTTATTGGTTAGACTAGGGCGTTAATTTAAGGGGTTATTAGTGCTTAGGGGGTTAATGTAAGGGTTTTAGGCTAAGGGGTTAAAGTTTTTAGGGCAAGGGTTTAGGGTAGGGGGTTTTAGAGTAAGGAGTAGCCTTAGTATTATGGGTTTTTAAGGTAAGGGTTAAGATTAGGGACTGAGCGTCCCGGCGGCGGGGTGAGTAGCAGCAGAGCTCTGGCGGTCATGTGATCGGCGGAACGATTGTACTAGACCGATGTTGTTTGCATTGCCGTTCAAGACATGGAGAAAGGTGGCAGAACGCGTCGCCGATATCTATATATTCCAATACCATGTGTGTATCAAGTAGCTCCTCCCCAGGCGCCTTGTATTGCTTGGTAAAAGCGCTGTGTGGAAGAAAGTAAAGACACAGGGCGGCCATGCGCTGACATTCCTGGGTGCATGTTACAATGAGTAATGATGGAACCGAGCAGCAGGTCTGGGATTATGATCCATAGACCTGTTATATTACTCTGCTGTGATAACCCTACTCCTGCCCTTCCAGAATGTGCCCCAGCGGACTCTGCCATGTCACCCAACGCCAACTACCCCCTGCTTAGCGAGATGTTTGGGCGGAAGAGAAAGAAACGGACCAGCATCGAGACCAACATACGTCTCACATTAGAGAAAAGGTTTCAGGATGTGAGTATACAGTTCCCGCGTCCCGTCTGTGTATTTCCAACCCCCGGGCCGCCATTGGACAGGAAGCTCCTGTGTTTCGCCGTATCAACGGCTCCAGTACTCAAATTTGCAAATGACATAGAAACTTTCCCCCAAATGGTTGGGCTGCAAACTGTAATAATAGATAATGTTACTATAGTAATATAAGAATACATTGTAGCTGCTGACTTACACTGACTGAAGGATTTATTTGAAACTGAAAGGCAGCCATTTAGTGAACCCTGGGAAGCAAGATTGTGCTGGTCGATCGGCAGCTTAGGTAATTAGTTTTCAATAAAGGTAATTAGGGGCTGCATATATTAAAACAAAAAATATGTTTTTTTGTTGTTTTTTTAACTACAGTACTTGGATTGCCTCTTTAAAATCCTTCTCATGCTCTTTTAAAACTTTAAGCACCAAACGGACTATACGTTATCAAAAAAGAAATGTCCCCCTCTTTTTACCATCGCACGATTCTGTGGGGGTATACCCTCTTTACATTCTGTAGCCGAATTCTGGAGAATTTGCTTTCTTGGGAGGATAAAATGGCTGCCATTCACACTCATTCGGGCAGGAGTGGCCAACTCTAGCCCTCAAGGGCCACCAACTGGTCAGGTTTTAAGGATATCCCTGCTTCAGCACAGGTGGCTCAATTAGTCTCTCAGTCTTCGCTGAGCCACTGATTGAGCCACCTGTGCTGAAGCAGGGATTTCCTTAAAACCTGACCGGTTGGTGGCCCTTGAGGGCTGGGTTGCCCACCCATGCATTAGGACAGAGGTTGCCATGGCAATAGCTGATGCCAGGGAAATGATAAACCGGTGAAAACTAAAAGGTACATATAGATCGGCACAAATTGTCGGGTTACACCGTTTTTGTGTGGCGTTTTGCAGGGATTGCCGTTTTTAGGCTGATACATGCCCGCCCAGAGTTGTCTTTTCTATCCCCTGCTTCTCTGTGTATGAATCACCAGTAATGGCCGCCGTGCGCTCTCCTGCACTTGTGATGTCATCCGCCCACGCCATTCTGACTAAACGTGTGTTATTCTCACTGGCATAAACATCAACTTCAAGTGCAAGAGTGTGTAAGCAGACAGCATCACGTTCACACTGTAAGCAGACAGCATCACGTTCACACTGTAAGCAGACAGCAGCACACTCACACTGTAAGCAGACAGCAGCACGCTCACACTGTAAGCAGACAGCAGCACGCTCACACTGTAAGCAGACAGCAGCACACTCACACTAAGCAGACAGCAGCACACTCACACTGTAAGCAGACAGCAGCACACTCACACTGTAAGCAGACAGCAGCACGCTCACACTGTAAGCAGACAGCAGCACGCTCACACTGTAAGCAGACAGCAGCACGCTCACACTGTAAGCAGACAGCAGCACGCTCACACTGTAAGCAGACAGCAGCACGCTCACACTGTAAGCAGACAGCAGCACGCTCACACTGTAAGCAGACAGCAGCACGCTCACACTGTAAGCAGACAGCAGCACGCTCACACTGTAAGCAGACAGCAGCACGCTCACACTGTAAGCAGACAGCAGCACGCTCACACTGTAAGCAGACAGCAGCACGCTCACACTGTAAGCAGACAGCAGCACGCTCACACTGTAAGCAGACAGCAGCACGCTCACACTGTAAGCAGACAGCAGCACGCTCACACTGTAAGCAGACAGCAGCACGCTCACACTGTAAGCAGACAGCAGCACGCTCACACTGTAAGCAGACAGCAGCACGCTCACACTGTAAGCAGACAGCAGCACGCTCACACTGTAAGCAGACAGCAGCACGCTCACTGTAAGCAGACAGCAGCACGCTCACTGTAAGCAGACAGCAGCACGCTCACACTGTAAGCAGACAGCAGCACGCTCACACTGTAAGCAGACAGCAGCACACACACTGTAAGCAGACAGCAGCACGCTCACACTGTAAGCAGACAGCAGCACGCTCACACTGTAAGCAGACAGCAGCACGCTCACACTGTAAGCAGACAGCAGCACACTCACACTGTAAGAAGACAGCAGCACGCTCACACTGTAAGCAGACAGCAGCACGCTCACACTGTAAGCAGACAGCAGCACGCTCACACTGTAAGCAGACAGCAGCACGCTCACACTGTAAGAAGACAGCAGCACGCTCACACTGTAAGCAGACAGCAGCACGCTCACACTGTAAGCAGACAGCAGCACACACACTGTAAGCAGACAGCAGCACGCTCACACTGTAAGCAGACAGCAGCACGCTCACACTGTAAGCAGACAGCAGCACGCTCACACTGTAAGCAGACAGCAGCACGCTCACACTGTAAGCAGACAGCAGCACGCTCACACTGTAAGCAGACAGCAGCACGCTCACACTGTAAGCAGACAGCAGCACGCTCACACTGTAAGCAGACAGCAGCACGCTCACACTGTAAGCAGACAGCAGCACACACACTGTAAGCAGACAGCAGCACGCTCACACTGTAAGCAGACAGCAGCACACTCACACTGTAAGCAGACAGCAGCACGCTCACACTGTAAGCAGACAGCAGCACGCTCACACTGTAAGCAGACAGCAGCACGCTCACACTGTAAGCAGACAGCAGCACGCTCGCACTGTAAGCAGACAGCAGCACGCTCACACTGTAAGCAGACAGCAGCACGCTCACACTGTAAGCAGACAGCAGCACGCTCACACTGTAAGCAGACAGCAGCACACACACTGTAAGCAGACAGCAGCACGCTCACACTGTAAGCAGACAGCAGCACGCTCACACTGTAAGCAGACAGCAGCACGCTCACACTGTAAGCAGACAGCAGCACGCTCACACTGTAAGCAGACAGCAGCACGCTCACACTGTAAGCAGACAGCAGCACGCTCACACTGTAAGCAGACAGCAGCACGCTCACACTGTAAGCAGACAGCAGCACGCTCACACTGTAAGCAGACAGCAGCACGCTCACACTGTAAGCAGACAGCAGCACACACACTGTAAGCAGACAGCAGCACGCTCACACTGTAAGCAGACAGCAGCACACTCACACTGTAAGCAGACAGCAGCACGCTCACACTGTAAGCAGACAGCAGCACGCTCACACTGTAAGCAGACAGCAGCACGCTCACACTGTAAGCAGACAGCAGCACGCTCACACTGTAAGCAGACAGCAGCACGCTCACACTGTAAGCAGACAGCAGCACGCTCACACTGTAAGCAGACAGCAGCACACTCACACTGTAAGCAGACAGCAGCACGCTCACACTGTAAGCAGACAGCAGCACACACACTGTAAGCAGACAGCAGCACGCTCACACTGTAAGCAGACAGCAGCACGCTCACACTGTAAGCAGACAGCAGCACGCTCACACTGTAAGCAGACAGCAGCACGCTCACACTGTAAGCAGACAGCAGCACGCTCACACTGTAAGCAGACAGCAGCACGCTCACACTGTAAGCAGACAGCAGCACGCTCACACTGTAAGCAGACAGCAGCACGCTCACACTGTAAGCAGACAGCAGCACACACACTGTAAGCAGACAGCAGCACGCTCACACTGTAAGCAGACAGCAGCACACTCACACTGTAAGCAGACAGCAGCACGCTCACACTGTAAGCAGACAGCAGCACGCTCACACTGTAAGCAGACAGCAGCACGCTCACACTGTAAGCAGACAGCAGCACGCTCACACTGTAAGCAGACAGCAGCACGCTCACACTGTAAGCAGACAGCAGCACGCTCGCACTGTAAGCAGACAGCAGCACGCTCACACTGTAAGCAGACAGCAGCACGCTCACACTGTAAGCAGACAGCAGCACGCTCACACTGTAAGAAGACAGCAGCACGCTCACACTGTAAGCAGACAGCAGCACGCTCACACTGTAAGCAGACAGCAGCACGCTCACACTGTAAGCAGACAGCAGCACACTCACACTGTAAGAAGACAGCAGCACGCTCACACTGTAAGCAGACAGCAGCACGCTCACACTGTAAGCAGACAGCAGCACACACACTGTAAGCAGACAGCAGCACGCTCACACTGTAAGCAGACAGCAGCACGCTCACACTGTAAGCAGACAGCAGCACGCTCACACTGTAAGCAGACAGCAGCACGCTCACACTGTAAGCAGACAGCAGCACGCTCACACTGTAAGCAGACAGCAGCACGCTCACACTGTAAGCAGACAGCAGCACGCTCACACTGTAAGCAGACAGCAGCACGCTCACACTGTAAGCAGACAGCAGCACGCTCACACTGTAAGCAGACAGCAGCACGCTCACACTGTAAGCAGACAGCAGCACACACACTGTAAGCAGACAGCAGCACGCTCACACTGTAAGCAGACAGCAGCACGCTCACACTGTAAGCAGACAGCAGCACGCTCACACTGTAAGCAGACAGCAGCACGCTCACACTGTAAGCAGACAGCAGCATGCTCACACTGTAAGCAGACAGCAGCACGCTCACACTGTAAGCAGACAGCAGCACGCTCACACTGTAAGCAGACAGCAGCACGCTCGCACTGTAAGCAGACAGCAGCACGCTCACACTGTAAGCAGACAGCAGCACGCTCGCACTGTAAGCAGACAGCAGCACGCTCACACTGTAAGCAGACAGCAGCACACTCATACTGTAAGCAGACAGCAGCACGCTCACACTGTAAGCAGACAGCAGCACGCTCACACTGTAAGCAGACTGCAGCACGCTCACACTGTAAGCAGACAGCAGCACGCTCACACTGTAAGCAGACAGCAGCACGCTCACACTGTAAGCAGACAGCAGCACGCTCACACTGTAAGCAGACAGCAGCACGCTCACACTGTAAGCAGACAGCAGCACGCTCACACTGTAAGCAGACAGCAGCACACTCGCACTGTAAGCAGACAGCAGCACGCTCACACTGTAAGCAGACAGCAGCACGCTCACACTGTAAGCAGACAGCAGCACGCTCACACTGTAAGCAGACAGCAGCACACACACTGTAAGCAGACAGCAGCACGCTCACACTGTAAGCAGACAGCAGCACGCTCACACTGTAAGCAGACAGCAGCACGCTCACACTGTAAGCAGACAGCAGCACTCTCACACTGTAAGCAGACAGCAGCACGCTCACACTGTAAGCAGACAGCAGCACGCTCACACTGTAAGCAGACAGCAGCACGCTCACACTGTAAGCAGACAGCAGCACGCTCACACTGTAAGCAGACAGCAGCACGCTCACACTGTAAGCAGACAGCAGCACGCTCACACTGTAAGCAGACAGCAGCACGCACACTGTAAGCAGACAGCAGCACGCTCACACTGTAAGCAGACAGCAGCACGCTCACACTGTAAGCAGACAGCAGCACGCTCACACTGTAAGCAGACAGCAGCACGCTCGCACTGTAAGCAGACAGCAGCACGCTCGCACTGTAAGCAGACAGCAGCACGCTCGCACTGTAAGCAGACAGCAGCACGCTCGCACTGTAAGCAGACAGCAGCACGCTCGCACTGTAAGCAGACAGCAGCACGCTCGCACTGTAAGCAGACAGCAGCACGCTCGCACTGTAAGCAGACAGCAGCACGCTCGCACTGTAAGCAGACAGCAGCACGCTCGCACTGTAAGCAGACAGCAGCACGCTCGCACTGTAAGCAGACAGCAGCACGCTCGCACTGTAAGCAGACAGCAGCACGCTCGCACTGTAAGCAGACAGCAGCACGCTCGCACTGTAAGCAGACAGCAGCACGCTCGCACTGTAAGCAGACAGCAGCACGCTCGCAC
Source organism: Ascaphus truei (assembly GCF_040206685.1). NCBI lineage: Eukaryota > Metazoa > Chordata > Amphibia > Anura > Ascaphidae > Ascaphus > Ascaphus truei. The sequence continues at coordinate 46,539,398 of NC_134488.1, read as the reverse complement.
TGTAAGCAGACAGCAGCACGCTCGCACTGTAAGCAGACAGCAGCACGCTCGCACTGTAAGCAGACAGCAGCACGCTCACACTGTAAGCAGACAGCAGCACGCTCACACTGTAAGCAGACAGCAGCACGCTCACACTGTAAGCAGACAGCAGCACGCTCACACTGTAAGCAGACAGCAGCACGCTCACACTGTAAGCAGACAGCAGCACGCTCACACTGTAAGCAGACAGCAGCACGCTCACACTGTAAGCAGACAGCAGCACGCTCACACTGTAAGCAGACAGCAGCACGCTCACACTGTAAGCAGACAGCAGCACGCTCACACTGTAAGCAGACAGCAGCACGCTCACACTGTAAGCAGACAGCAGCACGCTCGCACTGTAAGCAGACAGCAGCACGCTCGCACTGTAAGCAGACAGCAGCACGCTCGCACTGTAAGCAGACAGCAGCACGCTCGCACTGTAAGCAGACAGCAGCACGCTCGCACTGTAAGCAGACAGCAGCACGCTCGCACTGTAAGCAGACAGCAGCACGCTCGCACTGTAAGCAGACAGCAGCACGCTCGCACTGTAAGCAGACAGCAGCACGCTCACACTGTAAGCAGACAGCAGCACGCTCACACTGTAAGCAGACAGCAGCACGCTCACACTGTAAGCAGACAGCAGCACGCTCACACTGTAAGCAGACAGCAGCACGCTCACACTGTAAGCAGACAGCAGCACGCTCACACTGTAAGCAGACAGCAGCACGCTCACACTGTAAGCAGACAGCAGCACGCTCACACTGTAAGCAGACAGCAGCACGCTCACACTGTAAGCAGACAGCAGCACGCTCACACTGTAAGCAGACAGCAGCACGCTCACACTGTAAGCAGACAGCAGCACGCTCACACTGTAAGCAGACAGCAGCACGCTCACACTGTAAGCAGACAGCAGCACGCTCACACTGTAAGCAGACAGCAGCACGCTCACACTGTAAGCAGACAGCAGCACGCTCACACTGTAAGCAGACAGCAGCACGCTCACACTGTAAGCAGACAGCAGCACGCTCCCACTGTAAGCAGACAGCAGCACGCTCCCACTGTAAGCAGACAGCAGCACGCTCACACTGTAAGCAGACAGCAGCACGCTCCCACTGTAAGCAGACAGCAGCACGCTCCCACTGTAAGCAGACAGCAGCACGCTCCCACTGTAAGCAGACAGCAGCACGCTCCCACTGTAAGCAGACAGCAGCACGCTCCCACTGTAAGCAGACAGCAGCACGCTCACACTGTAAGCAGACAGCAGCACGCTCACACTGTAAGCAGACAGCAGCACGCTCACACTGTAAGCAGACAGCAGCACGCTCACACTGTAAGCAGACAGCAGCACGCTCACACTGTAAGCAGACAGCAGCACGCTCACACTGTAAGCAGACAGCAGCACGCTCACACTGTAAGCAGACAGCAGCACGCTCACACTGTAAGCAGACAGCAGCACGCTCACACTGTAAGCAGACAGCAGCACGCTCACACTGTAAGCAGACAGCAGCACGCTCACACTGTAAGCAGACAGCAGCACGCTCACACTGTAAGCAGACAGCAGCACGCTCACACTGTAAGCAGACAGCAGCACGCTCACACTGTAAGCAGACAGCAGCACGCTCACACTGTAAGCAGACAGCAGCACGCTCACACTGTAAGCAGACAGCAGCACGCTCACACTGTAAGCAGACAGCAGCACGCTCACACTGTAAGCAGACAGCAGCACGCTCGCACTGTAAGCAGACAGCAGCACGCTAGCACTGTAAGCAGACAGCAGCACGCTCGCACTGTAAGCAGACAGCAGCACGCTCACACTGTAAGCAGACAGCAGCACACTCACACTGTAAGCAGACAGCAGCACGCTCACACTGTAAGAGGAGTAACAAACAAAACAGGTTTACCTGGTGCTTACACACACCGAGTAGGACTACTCCAACCTACCCATAAATACCTACCCATTAATACTCAAGAGGAAAACATTGTATGTAGCATGGCAAATAACAAATCCCACGTGTGAGCACATTCACATGTGTCAGACACGTCTGCAACCCTGCCCTTCCCCATTATCTCTTAAGAACAGCACAAAGCAGCAATACTACTTTCTCCCTTTTTGTTTGTTTCTTCTTTGTATATGTACAGCGTGTGACGATGTATAATTCTACATTCTTACCTAAGCTGGCAATTGTTTGGTGCTCCTGTTATAAATCTGCCACAATCCTGATTGTGTGCCTAACATAATGGCCGCCTTTTGGTTTCTTTCAATCCTTCAGTCAGTGTAACTCATCGGCTACAATGTATCCTGATATTACTAAGGTCACATTATATATTGTTACAGTTTGCAGCTCAAACTGCTGGGAACATTGGCAACAAATGATCATAAACGGGAGTTACAAATATCTTGCACTGCTGGGGAGGTGGGCTAAAACCTGCTATAGAAATCAAAGGATGCGTTAAAACAAATTAAAAATGGCATGAAGAGATTAATAATAAAAAGAAGAAACAGTCACTATTTAATACTACAGAACTGATTTATTTAAAAAACACATAAGATTTCACGTTTTGTTGCTTCAATGTGGTCATTTGCATGTCATTACTGCGTCCCGCTAGTATGGCGTGGGAATGGGAGGAAGCAGATTGTGGGCACTGGGGGAAGACATTCCGGACGCACGCCTGCGTTTCTTATCTTCGCTGCCAGATGCTGCCCTTTGTTTTAGTACAGATGGGTGCGCGTGGGCATTACAAGGACGGTTGATCCCTTGCTTTACCAATTTGGGCACATTGGTTACCCCCATGTCTCTTCCATTGCAGAACCCGAAGCCGAGCTCAGAGGAGATCACCATGATCTCGGAGCAGCTGACAATGGAGAAGGAAGTGGTGCGGGTCTGGTTCTGCAACCGGCGCCAGAAGGAGAAGAGAATCAACTGTCCCATCAGCTTGCCCATGAAGTCCTCAATGTATAACTCCCGACTGGTGAGATGCTTAGAAGTAAAATCTCTGGGGGGGCCTGCAGTTATATAGGACCTTATTTACTCAATGGTGCCAAGGAGAAAGATGCCCCTTGGCATTTAAGTCAACGGACCGTGTGTCGCAGCACTGGAAGCTGTCGTGTGGCAGAACAATAAATATAAGCTGTAACGTCTTGCTATCCTCAAACAGGTGCCAACGTCCGGTGCTTTGGGTTCCCTAGGAATGACTCCAGTGCACAGCACAGGTGAGATACTACAGCAGCCTTTAACAATCCCTCCACATTAGCACCTCTTCGATATGGTGAGAAGTGAGAGTGATGCAGTACTTTCTTACTTGCAACTCAGTTAATGCATTGGCTTCCATTCACTTGCATGGAAGTTAATGCATAGTTAACACTGCATTACATAGCTCAGGGGTGAGCAACTCCAGTCCTCAAGAGCCACCAACAGGTCGGGTTTTCAGGATAGCCCTGCTTCAGCACAGGTGGGCCAATCAGTGGCTCAGCCTTTGACCGAGATAGGCACTTGTGCTGAAGCAGGGAAATGCTGAAACCCGACCAGTTGGTGACCCTTGAGGACTGGAGTCGCCCATCCCTTATATAACTTGTCTCCAGAATCACCAGAGGCCATAGACATTGAGCTGGTTTGCTGAAGGCGACAAAACCATACTAAGGATGTAGATTTGGGGACATGCCGTGGTCCGTGCGATGATGCTCTGTGATCAAATCGTTTCCACGTGCTTCATTCTGTCCCAGCTGGGTAGCAATAATCTCGTTTATCCCATCGCCACTCCTCACCTGCCAGTCAGGTGAAAGCACCAGGAACGTGTGCCCATGTTTCCACTCTGGAACTGGCTGCACGCGATCCCCCTGGAATATAACCTGCTGCACGATGGGTATTAAAAGTACATGTATAGTCACCTAGCCTCGTGGGAGCAGTTGCTGTACTTCCCAATGGGCAAGTGCTTGACGGCAGCCACCTGCCTTCCTACGGGACGGTTTGCATTGCAGCCGGCAGCCAATGAGGGGAAACCTCACGTCATACTCTTGTTACAGTGACGTCATCTTGTTCCCCCGGGAGCTCCAGCCGGCCACCTTCACCTGGCTCCAGTCTCCACTGCAGCAGCCCTGGGGTCTCCCTGAGCAGCTCCAAGCCCCCTATGAACGCACCCACCTACAGCTCCTGCGGGTAAGTCCTCGTGTTACTTCTCTGGCACTGCCTGAAAGCGTACTCGCTGCACCCGAGAGCTGTGTCCTATTAACCTATCACCAACAGCGGCACATCTCCCGCTATTTCAATACATCGCAACTATAGTGGGGTTTTTTTTGTAAATGAGCCTAGCAAATATAAAGTTTGTATGTATTCATTCAATGACCATACTCGCACTGCAGGGCGACCCTACTGGCCGGATAGAGGATAAAAGCTTTCGGCACCATGTCAGCTTACTTGTCACCTGGACAATGTGACTCCTTTTCTGTAAGTCCTACACCAGGGCTGGGCAACTGCCATCCTCAAGGGCTACCAACTGGTCAGGGTTTCAGGATATCCCTGCTTCAGCATAGGTGATGCAGTCTTCAACTGAGCCACTGATTAAGCCACCTGTGCTGAAGCTGGGATATCCTTAAAACCTGACCTGTTGGTAGCCCTTGAGGACTGGCGTTGCCTTCCTCTGTGCTACAGCGATTAAGTTCGTACGTCTGAAGGGTTATTCATTAAACTGCAATAGTGCCGATCAGGGCACTATAACACAGACGCATCCCATTAACTGTTTGCCTGCTATAGTACCCTAATCAGCACCATCGCATTTAAATGAGTAACCCGCTTAGAGGCTTAGTTTATATCCGCTGAAGCAGCTGTTTGGGTCGTTTTCAACTGAAAATCCCCATTGCCGAAAATGGCACAAAGTGCCTCTTCAGTGGATATAAAATGCCCCCTTAGCGTTACTGTCACATTGGTGAGGCTGTTGCAGACCTCTTGTTCTTCCAAAATGCTAACGGCAACACATTCTTATTCCCATGCAGATCGTGGTACCGATGGAATCCCACGTACCTGCACTGAGACGGCCAACCACCCAACCCCTCTATCTCGGCAAATAATGAAGCTGATGGTTTGACCAACACGGAATGCGTCGACGTGCATCACTCATTGGCCAGGGTGGGTACCGACAGCAATGCCATCACCAGGGGGAACGCGTCGGCTTCCATTAGCCCTTCACTGCAGACTTCAGCCGCAAATGAATAATATGGGAAGCCTATGCAAACCGCTCTACTTCTGTATGAGAACCCAAAGACAGCCCACCGAGTTACTTCTCTATCACCTTCTCTGATAGATGACCTCCAGCTACTGCCATTGTTGACATAGGAACCGAGTAGCCTGACACATTAAGATCCCGCGCTTCTTCCTCCCTTTGGTACCTGCTCCTCCTGTATCGGCTTTGTGATATTATGGTAAAATCCAAGCACTACCAGGTGGCATCTCACCCCTTCCAGATCTTCTGTTTCACCGTCTCCGTACTCGGCACATGTAAACCCGAAGCAGCTGGCACTGCCATTATTCTTCTCCTAGCAAGTTTACTTACCGCGTTCTCTCCTCGCTATATTTCCTTATCCTTTTCTCTTCTGCAATAGGTTTCTGGGGGAACTTGTGACCGGTAAATTATTTTGACTTGTAAATAATCTCCATGTTAGTTGCAGCTTCTGCGAGACGTTCGTCCTGGTGGAGTCGTTAAGAAGGGCTTTTAAACCTGTACTTTCAGAATGATGTGTTTAAGCGCTACAGATGGCAGTGATGTTAAAATATTCATATGGCTCTTGGGGAAAAGGGAGTCAGAAACTGTTAGAACTGGAACAATACACACTAATCATCGTATGTGCGCGGAAAGCTGGAGAATAAAAGTGTGATGTGAAAATGTATGTATATCTTTACATATATATATATATATATATATATATATAGCGCCTTCCCTGTACATAGCGCTTCCCAGCACACGGGACATAATAATATAACACATAATGGGAATAAGTGCTTCAGACATAAAAGTAACATTAGGAAAAGGAGTTCCTGCCCCGCAGAGCTTGCTATCTAAGTCATAAGAACGTACAGAGACAGTAGGGGTGTGTTCTGGTAAGTGTGTCTGCAGGGGGCCACGGTCGATGTATGAGGTGTAAAGTATCAGCCACGGAGCTACCCATATGCTGCGTTGCAGAGCTGGATTTTAAGATCGTTCTTGAAGTGGCAATCCAAGCCCACTTTAAAAAAAAATATATATATATATATATATATATATATATATATATATTGTGTTAATATATACAGCCTTTGATTACCTTTATTGAAAACTAATAACCTAAGCTGCGATCGATTCGTTCTCCCGTGGTCAATCATCAATGATCCTGCTTCCCAGGGTTCACAAAATGGCTGCCTTTCAGTTTCAGTCAATGTAACGCAGCAGCTACAATGTATCCGTATATTACTAAGGTAACATCTATTGTTGCAGTTTGCAGCTCAAACGGCTGGGAATATTGGCAACAAATGATCATAAAACAGGAAAGTGTTTCAAATATCTTGCACTGCTGGGGAGGTGGGCTAAAGCCTGCTATAGAAATCAAAGGATGCGCAATATATTAAAACTCATTAAAAATAAAATTGAGTTGAATAATTTTTTTTTTAAAAAGGTAAATATTATCTAATACAGAACTGATTAAAAAAAAACATGTAGGATAATGCATGGATTGCTTATTTAAAGGTGGATAGAGATGGCGCTAGTCGGGTACTGAGGGGAAGGGCATTCCAGAGGTGTGGGGCAGTCAGGGAGAAAGGTTTAAGGTGGGAGAGGGCTTTAGATACAGAAGAGGGTAGAGAGAAGACATCCTTGAGCAGAACGCAAGCAGGCAGATGCTGCACTAACTCACAGAAGCAGCACTGACAATAAATAAGCAGACAGGGAGCTGCTATGAGCCGGTGACTGGGCGTTGTGTACAAAAGTGAATTTACTTTGTACAAGGTGCATACAGAGCAGGTTAAAAATAGAAGCAGCAGGTGGGGCACAAAACAAACTTGTTTTTCGGTGGCTTCTTTTTTTTTACTCCTCTCAAAACCTGTCCTTTATTTATCAAGAAAACACAATGTGACGTCCCCTGCAGAGGAACATACACAGCACAAGTAGTGTAACCCTTCAGACAGGTAAAGTGGTCCTGTCATCTCAAGAGCACAATCCTATCAAGTTACAACTTGTAGGTATATATGCCTTATAAGACGAGAGAGAGAGACAGAGAGAGAGAAGCACTCAACTCCAGCCCTCAATGGCCACCAACAGGTCAGGTTTTCTGGATATCCCTGCGTAAGCACAGGTGGCTCAATCAGTCCCAGCTTCAGCACAGGTGGCTCAATCAGTGGCTCAGTCTTTGACTGAGCCACTGATTGAGCCACCTGTGCTGAAGCAGGGTTTTCCTGAAAACCTAACCTGCTGGTGGCCCGTGAGGACTGGAGCTGGCCACCCTTGCTTTAATTCATGCCCTTTGAGTGCTCTTTTTCCAGGGGACACCGGGTTCTGCATTCCAGAACGTGATCCGGAACGCAGGGGAACGGAACAGGAGACCTCTTCCACTTCTGTTTCCGGATTACCGGATGCCGCCATCATGCGATTTCTCCGACGCGTCCTCACGCAATCTGGATTTGCCATAAGAGGGCTACGGCCCTTCCGTCAAACAAAGAGTTAAACGAATAGGTGTAATGGGAAAAGGTAATGGTACTCAAAAGGGTTAATAATACATGCAAAGGGATAGCACATACAATGCCTAAAACGTGCAGGGAGGCCGGCCGTGCGGAGCTTGGTGTCTCTGGACAGACGTTGTAGGTTCACGGGGTCTTGTATCGGGATCAGGATAAGAGGCTGCAGTTGATGTGGTTCAGGCTCAGGGATTACAGCTTACTTTCCCCGGGCAATGCTAGAGAAAGCCGGCCTGGGATAGATATGCATTCTTTGTAGTGGAAATTATTGCGAGGCTGGAGCTAGTGGAATCAGCCAATCCGGAGTTCCCAATGGCAAACAGATGAGCTGGGGCTTTACACAATAGGCCAATCAGAGGTGAGGGTGTGTGGCCGGGTCATTCTGAACTGTCCAATAAGTTCAGGGCCTTAAATGGCCAACTGATCAGGAGCTGATGTCAAACAGCCGTCCAATCCATGCATATGTTGTTTTAAATAGCCAGCCAATTAGGAAGAACGCTGACCCAGTCAATCAAGTGGAGCTGCGTATTTAAACAGCTGGCCAATCAGGTTGCATGGGGCTTTAAATAACCGGCCAACATGGTGGATGATGCAGACCAGCCCTGAAAGGGGATTCAAAGAAGGCTCAGGAAATGGAGGCTCGGGATATCAGGGATGGAGCGGGAAATACAAAGCGCCAATCTGTTAGGGTCGCAGAAGCAGCGTGGAAAGATCATAGCTCTGCCAGGGAGAAGGTACACTGCGTGGGCCGATCTGGGGGTTAACGTGGCTTCCTAGACCAGTGTCCCCTCAGAGGTTCTGCGGCCATCAGTGGGGGAGAGCCGGGACAACTCTCCCATCTGTCCCAGACACCCCACACCGCAGTGACCCGGCGGCTCCCGAGCCCAGCATCAGCCGCCCGGTGACTGCTATCCTTCCTCTCCCTGGCTGATACCGGTCGGCGCCGGAAGTCGCGCAACTTCCGGCTGACAAGAGGGAGAGAAATGATTGGGTGGGCGTGTGTGTGTAAGTGGGAGAGTGTGTGTAAGTGTGTGTGTGTAAGTGGAAGAATGGGTGCATGTGTGTGTAAGTGGAAGAGTGCATGTGTGTGTAAGTGAGAGTGTGTGTGAGAGAGAGAGTGTAAGTGGGAGAGTGTGTGTGTATATGGGACAGAGAGTGTGAGTGTGTGTGTGTGTATGTGGGAGAGTGCGTTTGTGTGTAAGTGGGAGAGTGTGCGCGTGCGCTGATGGGGGAGAGGGAGCGCAAAGGGGAGAGGGGAGAGAGATAGGGGCGACGAGGGGGGGTGAGAGACGGGGCTACGGGAGGAGGGGAGAGACAGACAGGGCGGCAGGAGGGTGGGGAGAGAGAGATGGGGCGATGGGGGGAGAGAGACAGGTGATGAGAGGGGGGGGAGAGACGGGTGACGGGAGGGGGGAGAGAGAGATGGGGTGACGGGAGGGGGGAGAGAGAGATGGGGTGACGGGAGGGGGGGAGAGATGGGGCGATGGGAGCGGGGAGAGAGACGGGGCAATGGAAGGGAGGTTGCAGTTTTCAGAAAACAACCAAAATTCCATATTTACTGCAAATAACTTCGTAACTTCAGTTCAATAATACTTACTGGCAGGCGAGTAAAATTAATACATTCCGTCACACCTGACGCTCCCAGAGACCAAACATTACAGTGTAATATTAAAATTAAGAGAGATATTAATATCTGGCCCTTAGTGGCTGTTAGAGATCAAGTGATTAGACTCCCCAGGTGGGGCATGGTGTCACGAATACACATATGTAACTCTTAGCATGTTCAGCCAAGGACATCTCATAATATTCTTATATTTAATAAGGTCACTCATTCTGATTTCCTCCTTGGGTAGCCCCACCCTTGTCCCATCAATAAACCATTTGAAGTAGGGACCCCTGGGGGGGGGGGGTCATGTTCATTCCTGCAGGAAACCTTGGTGTGTAAGTGTGAGTTTTAACGCTCACCACCCAAACAGTCCCTGGGTCCCGCATAACCAATTAGGTAATTAGCCTTTGATCAGGGCTATGTAAATTCTAGCAAGCTGTCCTGCTTGCATACAGAGGGCAGGCAGAAACAATTAGCATTCTGCCTGTACATTTCAAACTGCAACATGAAGGCACTTTATCAAAAATATATGTTTCCCTTATGACAAAGTTATCTTTTTAATAGGGGTGTCCTTGGGGGTTTACGCTGAGGCTGTCCACCAAGAATCAGGGTGCTGGCTCACTCCCATTCCCAAATTACCCGTTTTCAGGAACGGCTCCTGTTATTCCGTACTGCATATAATATTAACCCCTTAAGCCCCAGTGTGTGTGTTGCAGACACTGATATAACAATAAAACATGGGGGAACAGGGGAATATACATTTAGACGCCTGAAAAATGGAGCATGAAAAGGCGGGGAAATTACACAAAGGGCTATAATCATTAAAGAACTATTAACCCTTGTGCTCCTGGATGGATTCTAGTGTGTGTGTGATGCAGACACTGATTAGACCAGATATTACAATGGAACAGGGGAACAGGGTAAAACAAATTTCATGTCATAACAGGGGTTAAATCAAATTTCTGGACCTCAGCCCAGTTAACCCCTGGTCTCCCTGGTGAGGTTAGGAGGTGGCCAATTGGGGTGTAACCCCTTTAATCCCGGGCCAAATCCTCACGAACGTCACACAAATGAACACAATATAATTAATAAAATGGCAAATGAGGCAAAAAGGAGCTATTTCACTACATAGTCTAAGGGAAAAGTGACCATCTAACACATAAAATCATGGAAAAGAGGTACAGGCTGGGCTAAAACCATTTTTAGTTCGCTGTGCTGCCAAGCAGACCTTCTGATGCAGATTAAAGAGAGGCCGCATGTAACACTATAGTATTCCCCCTGCTATAATATTCCCCATGCTATACTATTCCCCCTGCTATAATATTCCCCATGCTATAATATTCCCAATGCTATAATATTTCCCCTGCAATAATATTCCCCCTGCTATAATATTCCCATGCTATAATATTCCCAATGCTATAACATTCCGTATGCTATAATATTCCCATGCTATAATATTATAATATTCCCATGCTATAGTATTCCCCATGCTATAATATTCCCCCTGCTATAATATTCCCCCTGCTATAATATTCCCCATGCTATAATATTCCCAATGCTATAATATTTCCCCTGCAATAATATTCCCCCTGCTATAATATTTCCCCTGCAATAATATTCCCCCTGCTATAATATTCCCATGCTATAATATTCCCCATGCTATAATATTCCCAATGCTATATTTCCCCTGCAATAATATTCCCATGCTATAATATTCCCATGCTATAATATTCCCAATGCTATAACATTCCGTATGCTATAATACTATAATATTCCCATGCTATAATTTTATAATATTCCCCATGCTATAATATTCCCAATGCTATATTTCCCCTGCTATAATATTCCCATGCTATATCCCCATGCTATAATATCCCCACGCTATAATATTCCCATGCTATACTATTCCCCCTGCTATAATATTCCCACTGCTATAATATTCCCCCTGCTATAATATTCCCCCTGCTATAATAATATGCCCCACGCTATAATATTTCCCCTGCTATAATATTCCCCCTGCTATAATATTCCCCCTGCTATAATATTCCCCCTGCTATAATATTCCCACTGCTATAATATTCCCCCTGCTATAATATTCCCCCTGCTATAATGTTCCCATGCTATAATATTCCCCCTGCTATAATATTCACCACGCTATAATATTCCCCCTGCTATAATATTCCCCCTGCTATAATATTCCCCCTGCTATAATATCCCCACGCTATAATATTCCCCACGCTATAATATTCCCCCTGCTATAATATTCCCCCTGCTATAATATTCCCCCTGCTATAATATTCCCATGCTATAATATTCCCAATGCTATAATATTCCCTCTGCTATAATATTATAATATTCGCCCTGCTATAATATTCCCCACGCTATAATATTCCCCTGCTATAATATCCCCATGCTATAATATTCCCCTGCTATAATATTCCCAATGTTATAATATTCCCCGTTATAATATTCCCAATGCTATAATATTCCCCTTGCTATAATATTCCCCCTGCTATAATATTCCCCCTGCTATAATATTCCCTCTGCTATAATATTCCCCTGCTATAATATTCCCAATGCTATAATATTCCCAATGCTATAATATTCCTTCTGCTATAATATTCCCTCTGCTATAATATTCCCCATGCTATAATATTCCCCATGCTATAATATTCCCATGCTATAATATTATAATATTCCCATGTTATAATATTCCCACGCTATAATATTCCCCACGCTATAATATTCCCCCTGCTATAATATTCTCAATGCTATAATATTCCCCCTGCTATCATTTTCCCTCTGCTATAATATTCCCCCTGCTATAATATTCCCATGCTATAATATTCCCATGCTATAATATTCCCCCTGCTATAATATCCCCCCTGCTATAATTTTCCCTCTGCTATAATATTCCCCCTGCTATAATATTCCCATGCTATAATATTCCCCCTGCTATAATATTCCCCCTGTTATAATATTCCCTCTGCTATAATATTCCCCCTGCTATAATATTCCCCCTGCTATAATATTCCCCCTGCTATAATATTCCACCTGCTATAATATTCCCTCTGCTATAATATTCCCCCTGCTATAATATTCCCCCTGCTATAATATTCCCCCTGCTATAATATTCACTCTGCTATAATATTACCCCTGCTATAATATTCACCCTGCTATAATATTCCCCCTGCTATAATATTCCCTCTGCTATAATATTCCCTCTGCTATAATATTCCCCCTGCTATAATATTCCCTCTGCTATAATATTCCCCCTGCTATAATATTCCCTCTGCTATAATATCCCCATGCTATAATATTCCCAATGCTATAATATTCCCCCTGCTATAATTTTCCATCTGCTATAATATTCCCTCTGCTATAATATTCCCCCTGCTATAATATTCCCCCTGCTATAATATTCCCGCTGCTATAATATTCCCATGCTATAATATTCCCCATGCTATAATATTCCCCATGCTATAATATTCCCCATGCTATAATATTCCCCGTGCTATAATATTCCCATGCTATAATATTATAATATTCCCATGTTATAATATTCCCATGCTATAATATTCCCCATGCTATAATATTCCCCATGCTATAATATTCCCCACGCTATAATATTCCCATGCTATAATATTCCCCATGCTATAATATTCCCATGCTATAATATTATAATATTCCCATGCTATAATATTATAATATTCCCATCCTATAATATTCCCCGTGTTATAATCTTTCCCATGCTATAATATTCCCATGCTATAATATTATAATATTCCCATGCTATAATATTCCCATGCTATAATATTCCCACTGCTATAATATTCCCCCTGCTATAATATTCCCCACGCTATAATATTCCCATGCTATAATATTATAATATTCCCATGCTATAATATTATAATATTCCCATGCTATAATATTATAATATTCCCATGCTATAATATTATAATATTCCAATGCTATAATAGTCCCATGCTATAAAATTCCCCCTGCTATAATATTCCCATGCTATAATATTATAATATTCCTCCTGCTATAATATTCCCATGCTATAATATTCCCATGCTATATTATAATATCCCCATGCTATAATATTCCCCATGCTATAATATTCCCCCTGCTATAATATTATAATATTCCCATGCTATAATATTCCCCGTGTTATAATCTTTCCCATGCTATAATATTCCCATGCTATAATATTCCCATGCTATAATATTATAATATTCCCATGCTATAATATTCCCAATGCTATAATATTCCCATGCTATAATATTCCCATGCTATAATATTCCCCACGCTATAATATTCCCATGCTATAATATTCCCCTGCTATAATATTATAATATTCCCATGCTATAATATTCCCATGCTATAAAATTCCCCCTGCTATAATATTCCCATGCTATAATATTATAATATTCCCATGCTATAATATTCCCCATGCTATAATATTCCCCCTGCTATAATATTCCCATGCTATATTATAATATCCCCATGCTATAATATTCCCCATGCTATAATATTCCCCCTGCTATAATATTATAATATTCCCATGCTATAATATTCCCAATGCTATAATATTCCCCCTGCTATAATATTCCCCACGCTATAATATTCCCCCTGCTATAATATTCCCATGCTATAATATTCCCCACGCTATAATATTCTCCCTGCTATAAAATTCCCATGCTATAATATTCCCCACGCTATAATATTCCCCCTGCTATAATATTCCCACGCTATAATATTCCCCCTGCTATAATCTTTCCCATGCTATAATATTCCCATGCTATAATATTATAATATTCCCATGCTATAATATTCCCCCTGCTATAATATTCCCATGCTATAATATTCCCCACGCTAACATATTCCCATGCTATAAAATTCCCATGCTATAATATTCCCATGCTATAATATTCCCAATGCTATAATATTCCCCCTGCTATAATATTTCCATGCTATAATATTCCCATGCTATAATATTCCCATGCTATATTATAATATTCCAATGCTATAATATTCCCCCTGCTATAATATTCCCATGCTATAATATTCCCATGCTATATTATAATATTCCCATGCTATAATATTCCCATGCTATATTATAATATTCCCAATGCTATAATATTCCAATGCTATAATATTCCCATGCTAACAAATTTCCATGCTATAATATTCCCATGCTATAATATTATAATATTCCCATGCTATAATATGCCCATGCTATAATATTCCCATGCTATAATATTATAATATTCCCATGCTATAATATTCCTCCTGCTATAATATTCCCATGTTATATTATAATATCCCCATGCTATAATATTCCCAATGCTATAATATTATAATATTCCCATTCTATAATATTCCCCATGCTATAATATTCCCCCTGCTATAATATTATAATATTCCCATGCTATAATATTCCCCATGTTATAATATTCCCCCACGCTATAACATTCCATATGCTATAATATTCCCATGCTATAATATTATAATATTCCCCCTGCTATAATATTCCCCATGCCATAATATCCCCATGCTATAATATTCCCATGCTATAATATTCCCCACGCTATAATATTCCCATGCTATAACATTCCCATGCTATAATATTCCCATGCTATAATATTCCCATGCTATAATATTCCCATGCTATATTATAATATTCCCATGCTATAATATTCCCCCTGCTATAATATTCCCATGCTATAATATTCCCATGCTAAAATATTCCCCCTGCTATAATATTCCCATGCTATAATATTCCCCACGCTATAATATTCCCATGCTATAATATTCCCATGCTATAATATTATAATATTCCCATGCTATATTATAATATTCCCAATGCTATAATATTCCCACGCTATAATATTCCCCCTGCTATAATCTTTCCCATGGTATAATATTCCCATGCTATAATATTATAATATTCCCATGCTATAATATTCCCCCTGCTATAATATTCCCATGCTATAATATTCCCCACGCTAAAATATTCCCATGCTATAATATTCCCATGCTATAATATTCCCATGCTATAATATTCCCAATGCTATAATATTCCCCCTGCTATAATATTCCCATGCTATAATATTCCCCACGCTATAATATTCCCATGCTATAATATTCCCCACGCTATAATATCCCCATGCTATAATATTCCCATGCTATAATATTCCCCACGCTATAATATTCCCATGCTATAATATTCCCCACGCATAATATTCCCATGCTATAATATTCCCATGCTATAATATTCCCATGCTATAATATTCTCCCTGCTATAATATTCCTC